>NC_089911.1:3161288-3390480 GCF_040182565.1 Anser cygnoides
GTTCCAGCTCGGGTGTGCTGGCTGTCAGTGACTTTCAGTAGAAGCATACTACTAGCTCGAGTGCGATTCCTTTCAGTATGAGCTTCCTTCCAGCTCGGGTTTGCTTGTTTTCAGCTTATTTACCTATGAACTGCCTTCCAGCTCGGGTGTGCTTCCTTTTAGCGAAATTCTGTATGAGCTGCCTTCCAGCTCGGATAATCTTCCTTTCAGCGATTTTCAGTACAAGCTGCCTTAAAGCTCAGTATGAGCTTTCTTTCAGCAAATTTCAGTATAAGCTGCCTTTCAGCTCGGGTGCGCTTCCTTGCAGAGACGTTCAGTACGGGCTTCCTTCCAGCTCTGGTGAGCTTCCTGTCAGCGACTTTCTGCATGAACACAATACCGGATCGAGTTCGCTTCATTTCAGCGACTTTCAGTAACGGGTGCATTCCACCTCAGGTGAGATTTCTTTCAAGGACTTCAGTAAGATCTGCCTTCCAGCTCCGGTGCACTTCCTTTCAGCGACTTTAAGTATGAGCTTCCTTCCAGCTCGGGTGGGCTTCTTTAAAGCGACTTTCTGTACGAGCTTCTTTCCAGCTCGGGTGCGCTTCCTTTCAGTGACTTTCAGTACAAGCACACTACCAGCTCGAGTGCGCTTCCTTTCAGCGACATTCTGAACGAGCTTCCTTCCATCTCGGGTGTGCTTCCTTTCAGTCACTTTCAGTACGAGCTTCCTCCCAGCTTGGGTGTGCTTCCTTTCAGCGACTTTCAGTATGAGCTGCCTTCCAACTCGGGTGCACTTCCTTTCAGCGACTTTCAGTACCAGCCGCCTTCCAGCTTGGGTGCGATTCCTTTCAGCGACTTTCAGTACGAGCTTCCTTCCAACTCGGGTGCGCTTCCTTTCAGCGACTTTCAGTACGAATTTCCTTCCAGCTCGGACGCGCTTCCTTTCAGCACGAGCTTCCATGCAGCTTGGGTGCTCTTCCTTTCAGCGACTTTCAGTATGAGCGTCCTTCCCGCTCGGATGATCTTCTCTTTATCGACTTTCAGTAAGGCGTGCATTCCAGCTCGGCTGAGCTTTCTTTCAGCGACTTTCAGTACGAGCTTCTTTCCAGCTCGGGTGCGCTTCCTTTCAGTACGAGCTTCCTTCCAGTTCGGGTGCACTTCCTTTCAGTGACATTATGTTCACGCTTCCTTCCAGCTTGGGTGTGCTTCCTTTTATCGAAATTCAGTACGAGCTTCTTTCCTGCTCTGCTGCACTTCCTTTCAGCGACTTTCAGTACGAGCTTCCTTCCAGCTCTGGTGCGCTTCCTTTCAGCAACTTTCTGTATGAGCTTCTTTCCAGCTCGGGTGCACTTTCTTTCGGAGACGTTCAGTATGAGCTGTTTTTCAGCTCGGGTGCGCTTCCTTTCAGCGACTTTCAGTACGAGCTTCCTTCCAGTTCGGTTTCGCTTCCTTTCAGTGACTTTCCGTATGAGCTCCCTTCCAGCTCGGATGCGCTTCCTTTCAGTACGAGCTTACTTCCAGCTCTGGAGCGGTTCCCTGAAGCGACTTTCAGTATGAGCTGCCGTCCAGCTCAGGCGTGCTTCCTTTCAGCGACTTTCAATATGAGCTGTCTTCCAGCTCTGGTGCGCTTGTTATCAGCGACTTTCTGTATGAGCTGCCTTCCAAATCGGGTGCGCTTCTTATCAGCGACTTTCTGTATGAGCTTCCTTCCAGCTCGGGTGCGCTTCCTTTCAGTACGAGCTTACTTCCAGCTCTGGAGCGGTTCCCTGAAGTGATTTTCAGTACGAGCTTCCTTCCAGCTCGGGTGCGCTTCCTTTAAGCGCCTTTCAGTATGAGCTGCCGTCCAGCTCAGGCGTGCTTCCTTTCAGCGACTTTCAATATTAGCTGTTTTCCATCTCGGGTGCGCTTGTTATCAGCGACTTTCTGTATGAGCTTCCTTCCAGATCGGGTGCGCTTCCTTTCAGTGACTTTGAGTACGAGCTTCCTTCCAGGTCGGGTGCGCTTCCTTTCAGTGACATTCAGTTCGGGCTGCGTTCCAGCTCGGGTGTGCTGGCTGTCAGTGACTTTCAGTAGAAGCATACTACTAGCTCGAGTGCGATTCCTTTCAGTATGAGCTTCCTTCCAGCTCGGGTTTGCTTGTTTTCAGCTTATTTACCTATGAACTGCCTTCCAGCTCGGGTGTGCTTCCTTTTAGCGAAATTCTGTATGAGCTGCCTTCCAGCTCGGATAATCTTCCTTTCAGCGATTTTCAGTACAAGCTGCCTTAAAGCTCAGTATGAGCTTTCTTTCAGCAAATTTCAGTATAAGCTGCCTTTCAGCTCGGGTGCGCTTCCTTGCAGAGACGTTCAGTACGGGCTTCCTTCCAGCTCTGGTGAGCTTCCTGTCAGCGACTTTCTGCATGAACACAATACCGGATCGAGTTCGCTTCATTTCAGCGACTTTCAGTAACGGGTGCATTCCACCTCAGGTGAGATTTCTTTCAAGGACTTCAGTAAGATCTGCCTTCCAGCTCCGGTGCACTTCCTTTCAGCGACTTTAAGTATGAGCTTCCTTCCAGCTCGGGTGGGCTTCTTTAAAGCGACTTTCTGTACGAGCTTCTTTCCAGCTCGGGTGCGCTTCCTTTCAGTGACTTTCAGTACAAGCACACTACCAGCTCGAGTGCGCTTCCTTTCAGCGACATTCTGAACGAGCTTCCTTCCATCTCGGGTGTGCTTCCTTTCAGTCACTTTCAGTACGAGCTTCCTCCCAGCTTGGGTGTGCTTCCTTTCAGCGACTTTCAGTATGAGCTGCCTTCCAACTCGGGTGCACTTCCTTTCAGCGACTTTCAGTACCAGCCGCCTTCCAGCTTGGGTGCGATTCCTTTCAGCGACTTTCAGTACGAGCTTCCTTCCAACTCGGGTGCGCTTCCTTTCAGCGACTTTCAGTACGAATTTCCTTCCAGCTCGGACGCGCTTCCTTTCAGCACGAGCTTCCATGCAGCTTGGGTGCTCTTCCTTTCAGCGACTTTCAGTATGAGCGTCCTTCCCGCTCGGATGATCTTCTCTTTATCGACTTTCAGTAAGGCGTGCATTCCAGCTCGGCTGAGCTTTCTTTCAGCGACTTTCAGTACGAGCTTCTTTCCAGCTCGGGTGCGCTTCCTTTCAGTACGAGCTTCCTTCCAGTTCGGGTGCACTTCCTTTCAGTGACATTATGTTCACGCTTCCTTCCAGCTTGGGTGTGCTTCCTTTTATCGAAATTCAGTACGAGCTTCTTTCCTGCTCTGCTGCACTTCCTTTCAGCGACTTTCAGTACGAGCTTCCTTCCAGCTCTGGTGCGCTTCCTTTCAGCAACTTTCTGTATGAGCTGCCTTCCATCTCGGGTGCGCTTCCTTTCAGTACGAGCTTCTTTCCAGCTCGGGTGCGCTTCCTTTCAGCGACTTTCAGTATGAGCTTCTTTCCAGCTCGGGTGCACTTTCTTTCGGAGACGTTCAGTATGAGCTGTTTTTCAGCTCGGGTGCGCTTCCTTTCAATACGAGCTTTCTTCCAGATCGCATGCACTTCCTTTCAGTGACATTATGTTCGGGCTGCATTCCAGCTCGTGTGAGCTTTATTTCAGCGACTTTCAGTATGAGCTTCCTTCTAGCTCTGGAGCGCTTCCTTTCAGCGACTTTCAGTATGAGCTGCCTACCTGGTCAATCGCGCTTCCTTTCAGAACGAACTTCCTTCCAGATCAGGTTCACTTCCTTTAAGCAATATTAATTTCAGGCTGCCTTCCAGCTCGGTTGCGCTTCCTTTCAGCGACTTTCATTACGAGCTTCCATCCAGCTCGGATGAGCTTCCCTTCAGCGACTTTCTGTAACGGGTGCATTCCACCTCAGGTGAGATTTCTTTCAGGGACTTTCAGTACGATCTGCCTTCCAGCTCGAGTGCACTTCCTTTCAGCGACTTTGAGAAAGAGCTTCCCTCCAGCTCGGGTGCGCTTCTTTAAAGCGACTTTCTGTACGAGCTTCTTTCCAGCTCGGGTGCGCTTCCTTTCAGCGACTTTCAGTACGAGGTTCCTTCCAGCTCGGGTGCGCTTCCCTTCAGCGACTTTCAGTACGAGTTTCCTTCTAGCTCGGTTCCGCTTCCTTTCAGCAACTTCCAGTAGGAGCGTCCTTCCTGCTTGGATGATCTTCCCTTCAGCTGTTTTCAGTACGAGCTGCCTTCCATCTCGGGTGCGCTTCCTTTCAGTACGAGCTTCTTTCCAGCTCAAGTGCGCTTCCTTTCAGCGACATTAAGTACTAGCTTCCTTCCATCTCGGGTGCACTTCCTTTCAGTGACATTCAGTGCGATCTTCCTTCAGGCTCGGGTGCCTATCGGGTGTCCTTCCCGCTCGGATGATCTTCTCTTCATCGACTTTCAGTAAGGCGTGCATTCCAGCTCAGCTGAGCTTTCTTTCAGCGACTTTCCATCTCGGGTGTGCTTCCTTTTACCAACATTATCTACGAGCTTCCTTCAAGCTCGGGTGCGCTTCCTGTCAGCGACTTTATTTACGAGCTTCCTTGCAGTTCATGTGCGCTTCCTTTTAGAGACTTTCTGTACGAGCTGCATTCCAGCTCGGGTGAGCTTCCTGTCAGCTACTTTCAATACTTACTGCCTTCTGTTATAAATTACTCTTTAGCCAGAAAGAATTTATAGTAAGTCGGTTAGTTTATTGAGTAAGCGATCAGCAAGCAAAACAGCGCTGAGCGACCGGGGAGTCCATGCTTCTTCAAACGGAGCGCACCCTCCCCCTTTCGTAGTCCCCTTTTATCATCAGGTTCTTCCGGGGTTACGTGGCCCCTTTCTAGTACTGCGGCTGCGTCGATTGTTGCTAGGGGGTCGTCTCTGTCCCTCTGGTGGTCGTGCGGATGAAGGCAGTAGTCTTCCTCTGCTTAGTTTGCAGTGCTTCTCCTCCTTATTTCATAGAATCATAGCATCATAGAATATCCTGAGTTGGAAGGGACCCTTAAAGATCATCAAGTCCAACTCTTGATACCGCACAGGTCTACCGAAAAGTTCAGACCATGTGACTAAGTGCACAGTCCAATCTCTTCTTAAATTCAGACAGGCTCGGTGCAGTGACCACTTCCCTGGGGAGCCTGTTCCAGTGTGCAACCACCCTCTCTGTGAAGAACCCCCTCCTGATGTCGAGCCTAAATTTCCCCTGCCTCAGCTTAACCCCGTTCCCGCGGGTCCTGTCACTGGTGTTAATGGAGAAAAGGTCTCCTGCCTCTCGACACCCCCTTACGAAGAAGTTGTAGACTGTGATGAGGTCTCCCCTCAGCCTCCTCTTTTCCAGGCTGAACAGGCCCAGTGACCTCAGCCGTTCCTCGTACGTCTTCCCCTCCAGGCCTTTCACCATCTTCGTAGCCCTCCTCTGTACACTCTCCAACAGTTTCATGTCCTGTTTATACTGTGGTGCCCAGAACTGCACACAGTACTCGAGGTGCACTCGAGTACACCAGCGCAGAGTAGAGCGGGACAATCACCTCCCTTGACCTACTAGCGATGCCGTGCTTGATGCACCCCAGGATACGGTTGGCCCTCCTGGCCGCCAGGGCACACTGCTGGCTCATATTCAACTTGCTGTCTACCACGACCCCCAGATCCCTCTCTTCTAGGCTGCTCTCCAGCGTCTCATCGCCCAGTCTGTACGTGCAGCCAGGATTTCCCCGTCCCAGGTGCAGGACCCGGCACTTGCTCTTATTGAACTTCATGCGGTTGGTAATCGCCCAGCTCTCCAACCTATCCAGATCCCTCTGCAAGGCCTTTCCACCCTCATTCGAGTCCACAACTCCTCCAAGTTTGGTGTCATCAGCAAACTTGCTCAAAATACCTTCTATTCCTACATCCAGATCGTTTATAAAAATATTGAAAAGTACCGGCCCTAAAATGGAGCCTTGAGGGACCCCACTGGTGACCGCCCGCCAGCCTGACGCAGCCCCATTTACCATAACCCTTTGGGCCCTGCCCGTTAGCCAATTGCTCACTCATCGTATGATGTTTTTATTTAGCTGTATGGTGGACATTTTGTCCAGTAGGATCCTATGGGAAACCGTGTCAAAAGCCTTGCTGAAGTCCAAAAAAATCACATCAGCTGGTTTCCCTTGATCCATCATACGGGTGATCTTATCATAAAAGGAAATCAGGTTAGTTAGGCAGGACCTACCCTTCACAAACCCATGCTGGCTGGGACCAATGACTGCTTTGTCCCCCAGGTGCGCCTCAATAAGTTCGAGAACCATCTTCTCCATGATTTTACCAGGCACTGACGTGAGACTGACAGGCCTGTAATTGCTAGGGTCTTCTTTCTGACCCTTTTTGTAAATCGGCACAACATTTGCCAGCTTCCAGTCTACCGGGACCTCTCCAAATTCCCAGGATCATTGAAAAATAATTGAGAGAGGTTCCGCGACGACGTCCGCCAGCTCTTTCAGCACCCGGGGATGAATCCCGTCCGGACCCATGGACTTGTAGGGATCCAGGTGGAGTAGCAAATCCCGCACACGTTCAGGGTCGGTTGGGAGTTTGTCATCCCCACCGTCCTGGTCCTCCAGCTCAGGGCACCCTGGGTCCCGAAGCCCATCATCGGCATTGAAGACAGAGGCAAAGAAGGCGTTAAGCGTCTCTGCTTTGCCTATGCCATTGTCTGTGAGGAGACCTTCCCTATCAAGGAGCGGCCCTATGTATTCTTTAGTTCTCCTTTTTCCATTCACATATCTGAAAAAGCCCTTTTTATTTTCTCTCACAGACACAGCCAGCTTCAACTCTAGGTGTGCTTTGGCCACACGAATTTTCTGCCTACAAAC
This sequence comes from Anser cygnoides, assembly GCF_040182565.1. Lineage (NCBI taxonomy): Eukaryota > Metazoa > Chordata > Aves > Anseriformes > Anatidae > Anser > Anser cygnoides. The sequence continues at coordinate 3,168,079 of NC_089911.1, forward strand.
ACGAACAGCATCCATGTATTCTTTCCATGACACCTGGCCCTCCTTCCAGTAGCGAAACACTCTCTGTTTCCGCCTAATCTCCATTAGAATGTTCCTGGTCAGCCACGCCGGCCTCCTGCCCCGCCTGCCTGACTTGCGATATTTAGGAATTGCCTGATCTTGTGCTTCTAGGAGGCATCGCTTAAAGAATGACCAGCACTGGTGGACATCGAGGCCTTCAAGAGCAGTTTCCCAGGGGACCTTGCTGACTAGTTCCCTGAGCAGCCTGAAGTCCGCTTTCCCCATATCTAGGGATGAGGTTTTGGTGGCACTTTTCCTTCTGTCACCGTAAATTTTGAACTCAACCACTTCATGGTCGCTTTGACCAAGGCGGCCACCAATCACCACATCTCCCACCAGACCCTCTCTGTTTTCTAGCAACAGGTCTAGGAGGGCACCTTTCCTAGTTGGCTCCGTTAGCACCTGCACCAAGAAGTTATCATCTAGGTGCTTCATGAACCTCCTGGACTTGCTCGTGTCAGCCGTGTGGCACTCCCAGTTAACGTCTGGCAAGTTGAAGTCCCCCATAAGGACAAGGGGAGTTAATCTCGAGGCCTCTCTTAGTTCTGTAAAGAATAATTTATCGGCGCTATCGTCCTGGCCAGGCGGTCTGTAATAGACTCCCACAACGACATCCCCTTTATTCGTTCGTCCCTTGATCCTTACCCAGAGGCTCTCAACTTTGCCATCGCCGACCTGAAGTTCCACACAGTCCAGCCCCTGCTTCACATATATCGCCACCCCACCACCTCGCCTACCCTGCCTGTCCCTCCTGAAGAGCCTGTAACCATCTATCGCAACACCCCAGTCACAGGACTCATCCCACCAGGTTTCGCTTATGCCGATGATGTCGTAGTTGCGGGACTGGGCCAGGACTTCTAGCTCATCCATTTTATTCCTCATACTGCGTGCGTTTGTGTAGAAGCACTTCAGGTGCGTCTCCTTACACTCAGCACCTTGTGGATCTGCCCGAAGGACCTCACTGGCACCCAGCCCCTCTGATTCTAGCGTACCTTCCCTTAGGTTTTCACCGGCGTGCCTGGTTTTAGCCCCTTCCCCCTTCGACTCTAGTTTAAAGCCCTATCTATCAGCCCTGCCAACTCCTGACCAAAGATCCTTACCCCTCTCCGAGAGAGGCACATCCCATCCGGTGCCATCAGGCCCTGTGTAGCATAGACCTTCCCGTGATCAAAGAACCCAAAGTTCTGCCGGTCACACCAGTCTCGAAGCCACGAGTTTATGTGAACAGCACGCCTTTCAGCTTCGATCCCCCCTATCGGAAGGACAGAGGCAAACACAACCTGTGCCCCTGATCCTCTAAGTAGTCGCCCCAAATCCCTAAAGTCTCTTTTGATCGCCTTCGGACTTCTCGTTGCTACTTCATCGCTACCAGCCTGAAAGACCAGTAGCGGGTAGTAGTCAGTGGGACGTACCAGGCGCTGGACTTTCTTGGCAAAGTCTCTCACCCGAGCCCCAGGGAGGCAACAGACTTCTCTGCGGGTTGGGTCCGGTCGGCATATCGGTCCCTCTGTCCCTTTCAGAAGGGAGCCCCCCATAACAATAGCCCTTCTTTCTTTTTTGAAGGATGATGTGGCAATGCGATGTGTAGGTCGCCTTGTCTTAGGCGCCCCCTCCAGCTGGGACGGGTTTTTATCTACTTTGTCATTCAGATTGTCTTGTTCTAGTCCTTCATATCGATTATTTAAGGGTAGATGAGAAGGTGAGGTGGGCAGAGAGAGGGCTTGCCTACCACCCCGAATAGGCACCTGCCTCCATTCCCCCCCTTGATCTAGGTCTCCTCCCGCTGCCTGGCAGGAGGAGGGAACCTCCGTCTTCTGCATAACAGGAGATGCCTGTGCTGTGGCAGGTTCGTGAGCCTGCCTCAGAGAGGGTAGAGTGCACCTCCACCAGTCAATTTCCATCTCCGATTCCCTGATGCTTCTGAGCCTGTTCACCTCCTCCCGGAGCACTGCTACCTGGCTGAGCAGTTCTTCAACCTGGGCGCACCTCCCACAGGCATACCCACCACTGCTGTCGGAGACCGACAGAAGGCTGGGGCACACTCTGCAGCCCAGGACCTGGACGGCTGCGTTTTTCACGGATCCCTCCGTCTGAGTAGCCACCGTGGTGACCGTGGCTGGAGATGCCGCACGAGATGCGGAGGCCACGCTTTTCTGCCTGGTTGATACCATGGTCAGGTTCTACGCAAGCAGGTTACAAGCACGGAAGGGAGAGGTAGCTGCAACAGAGCGACGATGGGTCCCCGCCCTTCTTGCCCGCCCTTCCTGCCCGCGCTAACTGCCTCGCTAACTGCCGCGTCACTCCCTGTTTGCCGGCCCTGTTCGCCGCGCTCCTGGTCGCTCGCGCTCCCTAAGGGCTGCCGGGGGGAGGAGCTGTCGCTGACGCTGCTGGCTCCGCCTACGCCTCGTCAGCCTCCCTCACGAGGGCTGCCGGTGCCTGGCGGCTCCCTCACGTAGGCTCGATGCCTGAAAAATAGCCCTGCCTGTCCCGATCCCGCGCTCCGCTGCAGCACGCGTCTGCCCTGGAGCCGGTCGCCTCGGCAAGTGGCCTCGCCTCGGCAAGTGGCCAATTTGGTCATGTTAGTTTTTCTTAAGATAGGGCAGTGGGTTATCGGGTTGGCAATTGTACTGTTTACACAAAGTTCTCTCAACCGTATATCCGAGACATCAACAGGCAGGATGACTCAAGGTTTTTACCGCCGCTTGAGCAACTCCTATTGTTCCCTTCTTAATATAGCCATGAAAAATAATGAACAAACATTTCTTATACATCACAATCCCTCCTTTTTCTTTTAGCTAGTTATTTTGTTCATTAATTCCTGGTATGCCTGACTACTGAGCATTAAAGTTTCTGCATCCTCATCCATAGTTACAGGCTCATATTTAGCACGGATAAGCATCAAATGCGCTGCCTCTAAACGGCTTTTTACAATTGCGATTACTCGGTTGAAAATACATGGTCCAAAGGTTAGCCCTAACACTTAATAACAACAAGGGTCCTGCTATTGTTGACAGCAAAGTTGTAAGCCAAGGTGAATAATTAAACCAAGATTCGTACCAATTCTGCCTGGTTTCATTCTCTCGTTTCCTCTTTTCCAGTCCTTCTCTGAGTTTCATCATTGTATCCCTCACTACTCCAGTGTGGTCTGCATACACACCGCACTCTTCAGAATGGTACAGAATTCTTGGTACATTTATTACCTGTATACAGAAATCTTGAGACACATTAAAGAGTTTGAGTGATAAGCAAGGAGTAACACCCGTCGATGAACAGACCCATCTAGTGTTAATTTCACCATTCATTCGTTCCACCTTTCCAGAGCTTTGAGGGTGCCACGGAGTCTGATATTCCCAATTTGTCCCCAAAGCTTTCCTAGTCTCTCAGGACACTTTCGACACAAAGTGCAGACCTCGGTCAGAATCAATTGTTTCTATAATCTCGTATCTCAGGATGATATTTTCGAATAGTATTTTCACCACGGCATGGGCCGTTGTCCTTGCCGTTGGGAAGGCTTTGACAAAGTGCGTGAGATGATCTACAATCACTAATAAGTATTTGTACCTTCCTACTTTTGGAAGCTCTGTGAAATCTAGTTGGATTTTGGCAAAAGGTCGGTGCGCCAGTTCCCGACCTCTTAACACTCTTTTTCTCATATGCTGGGTGTTCACTCTCCTACAGACAAGGCAGTCATTCACAACTCGTTTTGCTACACTGTATATTCCAATACATATATACTTTGTAGCAAATTGATCCACTAGCGCTTGAGTTCCCCAATGAGTGTTTTCATGAAACCTCCGTAGCACTCTTAAAGCTGCAGACTTAGGGAGCATCTCCCGTCCATCGGGCAATACCCATTTACCCTCATCGGTCTCTTTTATACCCATTTGAGCCATCTTATCCTTTTCTGGCAGCGTAAAGCAGAGCAATGTATATATGGGCCCGTGTAAGTAGCAATGCATATATTTCCCTTCCTCCTCTTCCCAGAACGGACAACTACATTGTATGGCATCAAAACCAAAATCCTTCCAGCAATCATAACATGGAAATTCCTTTAAGTCTTTCCCACAGTATTAAGTATTAAGTATTATATTAAGCATTATTATATATTATTATATTATTATTGATTGTTATATTAATTATTATATATTAAGTATTAAGTATAAGTATTAAGTATTTCCCACAGTCTGGGCAATCTTCCCTCGTTCTTATAATTCTTATACTCATTAATGCTGCCCTTTTTGCCTCCTGATCCGCTAGATTATTACCCCTAACCTGAGGGGTGAGGCCTTTTTGATGCCCTTTTATATGTACTACGGCAATTTCTTTGGGCTCTCTGATAGCTTGTAAAACCTGGGTAATCAATTCCTGATGTATTAAACCCTTTCCTTGTGAATTGATGAGCCCCCTTTCTTCCCATATTTTACCAAATGTATGTACTACCCCATAAGCATATTTTGAATCTGTATATATTGTACTGCTTTTATTTTTCAACAATTTTAGGGCCCGCAGTATGGCACATAGCTCGCAAGCTTGGGCAGACCAGCTAGGGCTCAAAGGTCCAGATTCCACTATCTCAAATGTTTTCCCATTTACTAACACGTATCCTGATTTTTGCTTTCCCTCAACTACTCCCGAGGAACCATCCACATATATCTGTTCACCGATTCCACCTCTTCTAGATCAGGTCTCAATTTCGTTTGCTCTTCTATATTTCGGAGGCAATCATGTCCTAAGGACTCATTTGGTTCCCCATAAAGAAATTGAGCAGGGTTCTGTAGGGAGGTTGTTTCTAATGTTAATTTTGGAGAGGAAATCAAAATTCCTTCGTATTTTAATAATCTGGCGTCAGTGATCCATTTCTCTGCCTTCTGTTGCAGTACCCCGCATATATTGTGTAGAGATATTACTTTGATTTCCCCCCCAAAAGTGATCTTCTGTGCTTCTTCCACTAACAAGGCAGCAGCTACCACTACCTGCAAACAGTTTGGCCAACCCCGGCTAACCGGATCCAATAATTTAAACAAATAGGCCACAGGTTTTTTACTCCCTGCCCATTCTTGGGCCAGCACTCCCTATGCCGTGCGTTCTGCGCTGTTCACAAAAAAAAACCAAAAACGGCCTCCTTAAATCTGGTAAGCTTAACACTGGGGGGGGCGTACTAGTTCCTCCTTTAACTTGTTCAGTCATTCCTCATCTTCCCGAGTCCATTTCAGCAACCCGTCTCTAGTCAGTTTTTCATAGAGAAATTTTACCTTTCCGCTATAATCCTCTATCCATTGTCTACAATAGCCTATTAATCCTAGTAATTGCTGTACCTGCCTTTTAGTTCGCGGGGACGCTAAAGCCAATATTCCACTGATTCTGTCTGGGTCTAACTTCTTAGTCCCCTTACTTAACTGGTGACCCAGGTACTTTACCTCTTGCTCCACAAATTGTAATTTTGGCTCCACAATTTGTAATTTTGCCCCTCCTTTTTCTTTTAAAGGGTACAGATTAACCGATTCTCTGAGCCAATCTAAAGACTCGCATATTCGCTCTCCTCTAAACAAAAAGGTTCCTTTGCATTCACATAAACGTTTAAGGCTTGACAAACCCAGTCTTCAAACGACCCAAATATGGGCCAATAATTTGCCTACCTCCCCAAACTTCAACACAATAATGAATCATTTTTACTTTATCCTTTCCCCGCCTAGAAGGGGAATCACTCCAATTCTTAATCATTAACCCCAGTGGGCTATCTGGGGGAATAGGGGGCAACCTAACACTAGGCATTACCCCACCCATGGGACCAGAAGGCTTACTCTTCTTCTGTCCCATCTTCCGGAGTGCCTTTCACACACACACGCAGCCGCTTCCCCCTGGTCGTGGCCCAGTCCCTCGCGGGATGTGGGAACCGCACTACTGAGGGGTCCGCACTCACTTCGTCCTCAATTGGACGTCTCACACAGATGCACTCCGGGATCACCAACCCCAACCGAACGGCTCACCGGCCTATACTTACCCACCCCGTGGGTCTTTGTTCGGCCTTCGTGCACAAAGATTACCTAGGGGTTTTGCCGGCTTTATTTGCTTGCTGCCCGAAATTTAGGGTTCGTCGGTAAAGGGTTCGAACGGCAATAGTCCCGGCGAAGGCCGCCGAAATCGGCGGGGCGCCCCCTTAGATAGGCTTCCCGATCAAATTACCTCTATCCGAGTCACGGCACCAAATTTGTTATAAATTGCTCTTTAGCCAGAAAGAATTTATAATAAGTCGGTTAGTTTATTGAGTAAACGATCAGCAAGCAAAACAGCGCTGAGCGACCGGGGAGTCCATGCTCCTGCAAATGTTGCGCACCCTCCCCCTTTCGCAGTCCCCTTTTATCATCAGGTTCTTCGGGGGTTACGTGGCCCCTTTCTAGTACTGCGGCTGCGTCGATTGTTGCTAGGGGGTTGTCTCTGTCCCTCTGGTGGTCGTGCGGATGAAGGCAGTAGTCTTCCTCTGCTTAGTTTGCAGTGTTTCTCCTCCTTATTTGGTCATGTTAGTTTTTCTTAAGATAGGGCAGTGGGTTATCGGGTTGGCAATTGTACTGTTTACACAAAGTTCTCTCAACCGTATATCCGAGACATCAACAGGCAGGATGACTCAAGGTTTTTACCGCCGCTTGAGCAACTCCTATTGTTCCCTTCTGTCCTGGTTCCAGTTAGGACAGAGTTAATTTTCCCTCATAGTAGCTGGTAGGGTGCTATGTTTTGGGTTAGGATGAGAAGAGCGCTGATAACATGCTGATGTTTTAATTGTTGCAGAGCAGTGTTTACACCAGGCCAAGGACTTTTCGGCTTCTCGCTCTGTCCTGCCAGCGAGCAGGCTGGGGGTGCAGCAGGAGCTGGGAGGGGACAGACCCAGGACAGCTGACCCAAACTGGCCAAAGGGGTATTCCATACCATCTGACGTCATGCTAAACAATATATAGGGGTGGCTGGCCGGGGTGGGGGGGCCGGCTGCTCGGGAATAGGCTGGGCATCGGTCAGCGGGTGGTGAGCAATTCCATTGTGCATCACTTGTTTTCTTACACATTATTATTATTAATACTATTATCATTATCACTATTATTATTATTATTGTTATTATTATATTCCTGTCTTAATAAACTGTCTTTATCTCAACTCACCGGCTTCACTTTCCCGTTTCTCTCCCCCATCCCAGAGAGGGAGGGGGGAGGGTGAGCGAACGGCTGTGTGGTGTTTAGCTGCCAGCCGGGTTAAACCACAACACCTTCTTAATATAGCCATGAAAAATAATGAACAAACATTTCTTATACATCACACCTTCCACCTCGGGGGCGCTTCTTTTCAGTGACGTTCTGTACAAGCTGCCTTCCAGCTCGGGTGTGCTTCTTTTCAGCGATTTTCATTACCAGCTTCCTTCAAGCTCGGGTGCACGTCCTTCCAGCGACTTTCAGTACGAGCTTCCTTCCAGCTCGGGTGCGCTTCCATTCAGAGACATTCAGTACAAACTGCCTTCCAGCTCGGGTGCGCTTCCATTCAGAGGCATTCAGTACAAACTGCCTTCCAGCTCGGGTGCTCTTCCTGTCAGTGACTTTTAGTACTTCCTGCCTTCTAGCTCGGATGCACTTCCTTTCAGCGTCTTTCAGTAGGAGCTGACTTGCAGCTTGGGTGCGCAATATTTCAGCGATTTTCTTTCCGAGCTTGCTTGAAGCTCGGATGTGCTTCCTTTCTGCTACTTTCCGTACGAGCTTCCTTCCAGCTCGGGGGCCCTTCCTGTCAGCGACTTTCAGTACGAGCTTCCTTCCAGCTAGGGTGCGCTACCTTTCAGTGACTTTCAGTACTTGCTGCTTTCCAGGTAGGGTGTGCTTCCTTTCAGCTATTTTCAGTACAAGCTTCATTCCAGCTCGGGTGCGCTTCCTTTCAGCGACTTTCAGTACCAGGTAACTTGCAGCTTCCACGTGCTTCCTTTCAGCGATTTTCAGTACGAGCTGTCTTCCAGCTCCCGTGCACTTTCTTCCAGCAACTGTCAATACGAGCTGCCTTCCAGCGCGGGTGCGCTTCCTTTCAGCGACTTCTGTTTGAGCTTCCTTAGAGCTTTGTACACTTCCATTCAGTGACTTTCAGTACGAGATTCGTTTTAGCTCGGATGCGCTTCCTATCGGCGACTTTCAGTACGAGCTTCCTTCCTGATAGGTTGCGCTCCCTTTCAGCGATTTTCAGTACGAGATTCATTCGAGCTCGCGTGCGCTTCCTCTCAGCGCCTTTCAGTACAAGCTCACTTGCAGCTTCGGTGCGCTTCCTTTCAGCGACTTCCGTTCGAGCTTCCTTCGAGCTCTCTACACTTCCATTCAGTGACTTTTAGTACGAGCTTCCTTCCAGATCAGGTGTGCTTCCTTTTAGTGACTTTCAGTAGGAGCTACCTTCCAGCTCGCTTGCGCTTCCTTTCAGAGACGTTCAGTACGAGCTTCCTTCGAGCTCGGGTGCGCTTCCTGTCTGCGACTTTTAGTGCTACCTGCCTTCCAGCTCGGATGTGCTTCCTGTCAGCGATTTTCATTACCAGCTTCCTTCAGGGTCGGCTGCGCTTCCTTACAGTGACTTTCAGTACGAGCTGCCTTCCAGCTCGGTTGCGCTTCCTTTCAGCGATTTTCATTGCAAGCTTTCTTCCAGCTTGGTTGCGCTTCCTTTCATCGAATTTCAATATGAGTTTCCTTCCAGCTCAGATGCGCTTCCTTGAAGCGACTTTCAGTACGACCTGTCTGGCAGCTCGGGTGCGCCTCCTTTTAGCGACTTTATTTACGAGCTTCCTTCCAGCTCGGGTGCGCTTCCTGTCACCGACTTTAAATACGAGCTTCCTTCCAGCCCGGGTGTGCTTCTTGTAAGCGACTTTTTGTACGAGCTTCCTTCAAGCTCGGGTGCGCTCCCTGTCAGCGACTATATTTATGAGCATCCTTCAAGCTCGGGTGTGCTTCCTTTCAGCGACTTTCAATACTTACTGCCTTCTAGCTCGGGTGGGCTTCCTTCCAGCGACTTTCAGTACGAGCTTCCTTCCAGCTCGGGTGCGCTTCCATTCAGAGACATTCAGTACAAACTGCCTTCCAGCTCGGGTGCGCTTCCTGTCAGTGACTTTTAGTACTTCCTGCCTTCTAGCTCGGATGCACTTCCTTTCAGCGTCTTTCAGTAGGAGCTGACTTGCAGCTTGGGTGCGCAATATTTCAGCGATTTTCTTTCCGAGCTTGCTTGAAGCTCGGATGTGCTTCCTTTCTGCTACTTTCAGTACGACCTGTCTGGCAGCTCGGGTGCGCCTCCTTTTAGCGACTTTCACTACGAGCTTCCTTCCAGCTCAGGTGGGCTTCCTGTCAGCGACTTTCAGTACTTACTGCTTTCAAGTTCGGGTGAGCTTCCTTTCTGAGATTCTCATTACGAGCTTCCTTCGAACTCGAGTGCACTTCCTATCAGCGACTTTCTGTACAAGCTTCCTTCCAGCTCGTGTGTGCTTCCTTTTAGCGACTTTATTTACGAGCTTCCTTCCAGCTCGGGGGCCCTTCCTGTCAGCGACTTTCAGAATGAGCTTCCTTCCAGCTAGGGTGCGCTACCTTTCAGTGACTTTCAGTACTTGCTGCTTTCCAGGTAGGGTGTGCTTCCTTTCAGCTATTTTCAGTACAAGCTTCATTCCAGCTCGGGTGCGCTTCCTTTCAGCGGCTTTCAGTACGAGCTGACTTTCAGGTCCGGTGCGCTTCCTTTCAGAGACTTTCATTACCAGCAAACTTGCAGCTTCAATGTGCTTCCTTTCAGCGATTTTCAGTACGAGCTGCATTCCAGCGCGGGTGCGCTTCCTTTCAGCGACTTCTGTTCGAGCTTCCTTAGAACTCTGTACACTTCCATTCAGTGACTTTCAGTACGAGATTCGTTTTAGCTCGGATGCGCTTCCTATCGGCGACTTTCAGTACGAGCTTCCTTCCTGATAGGTTGCGCTCCCTTTCAGCGATTTTCAGTACGAGATTCATTCGAGCTCGCGTGCGCTTCCTCTCAGCGTCTTTCAGTACAAGCTCACTTGCAGCTTCGGTGTGCTTCCTTTCACTGGCTTCCGTTCGAGCTTCCTTCGAGCTCTGTACACTTCCATTCAGTGACTTATAGTACGACATTCCTTTTAGCTCAGATGCGCTTCCTGTCAGCGACTTTCAATACGAGCTTCCTTCCTGATAAGTTGCGCTTCCTTTCAGCAATTTTCAATACGAGCTTCATTCGAGCTCGCGTGCGCTTCCTGTCAGCGACTTTCAGTATGAGCTACCTTCCAGGTAGGGTGCGCTTCCTTTCAGCGACATTTATTATGGGCTGCTTTCCAGATCAGGTGCACTTCCTCTCAGTGACTTTCAGTACGAGCTGCCTTCCAGCTCGGGTGTGCTTCCTTTCATTACTTTTCAGTATGTGCATTCTTCCAGCTTAAGCATGCTTCCTTTCAGTGAGTTTCAGTACGTACTTCCTTTCCGCTCGGGCGCGCTTCCTTTCAGCAAGTTTCAGTACGAGCTGCCTTCCATCTCGGGTGCCCTTCCTTTCAGTTACTTTCCCTACGAGCTGCCTAGGCTCTCAGCTGCGCTTCCTTTCAACGACTTTCAGTATGAGCTTCCTTCGAGCTCGGGTGCGCCTCCTTTCAGCGACTTTTAGTACTTCCTTCCTTCCAGCTCGAGTGTGCTTCCTTTTATCAACTTTATTTACGAGCTTTCTTCAAGCTTGGGTGCGCTTCTTGTCAGCGACTTTCAGTACTTACTGCCTTCAAGTTCGGGTGCGCTTCCTTTCTGTGATTCTCATTACGAGCTGCCTTCGACCTCGAGTGCACATCCTACCAGCGACTTTCTGTACAAGCTTCCTTCCAGCTCGTGTGTGCTTCCTTTTAGCGACTTTATTTACGAGCTTCCATCGAGCTCGGGGGCCCTTCCTGTCAGCGACTTTCAGAATGAGCTTCCTTCCAGCTAGGGTGCGCTACCTTTCAGCGACTTTCAGTACTTGCTGCTTTCCAGGTAGGGTGTGCTTCCTTTCAGCGATTTTCAGTACAAGCTTCATTCCAGCTCGGGTGCGCTTCCTTTCAGCGACTTTCACAAAGACCTGCCTTGCAGCTCGGGTACACTTCCTGTCAGCGACTTTCAGTACAAGCTTCATTCCAGCTCGGGTTCGCTTCCTTTCAGCGATTTTCATTACCAGCTTCCTTCAAGCTCGGGTGCACGTCCTTCCAGCGTCTTTCACTACGAGCTTCCTTCCTGCTCAGATGCGCTTCCTTTCAGTGACTTTCATTACGAGTTTCCTTCTTGCTCAGGTGTGAGCCCTTCCAGCGATTTTCAGTATGAGCTTCATTCGAGCTTGCGTGCGCTTTCTGTCAGCGACTTTCTGTACGAGCTACCTTCCAGGTAGGGTGCGCTTCCTTTCAGCGACATTTATTATGGGCTGCTTTCCATCTCCGGTGCGCTTCCTTTCAGTGACTTTCACAAAGACCTGCCTTGCAGCTCAGGTACACTTCCTGTCAGCGACTTTCAGTACTTGCTGCTTTCCAGCTCGGGTGTGCTTCCTTTACGCGACATTCCATACCAGCTTCCTTGCAGCCCGGATGCACTCCCTTTCAGCGACGTTCAGTACGAGCTTCCTTCAAGCTCGGGTGCACGTCCTTCCAGCGTCTTTCACTACGAGCTTCTTTCCAGCTCAGATGCGCTTCCTTTCAGCTACTTTCATTACGAGCTTCCTTCAACCTCGAATGTGCTCCCTTTCAGCGACGTTCACTACGAGCTTTCTTCCAGCTCAGTTGCGCTTCCTTTCACTGGTTTTCACTTCAAATTTTCTTCCAGCTCGGTTGCCCTTCCTTTCATCGAATTTCAATACGAGCTTCCTTCCAGCTCAGATGCGCTTCCTTCCGGTGGGTGTGGATGAGGTAGAAAGTCTACCTAGGAGGATGCCTAGGGCGAGGAAGCCGACTCCACGCCTCAAGACTGCCTCCACCAAGAAAGACAGAAGGGTGATTGTAGTAGGCGACTCCCTTCTCAGGGGAACGGAGGGCCCTATTTGTCGACCTGACCCTACCCGTAGGGAAGTCTGCTGCCTCCCTGGGGCCAGGGTCAGGGATGTTGCCAGGAAGCTTCCCAACCTGGTCCGCCCCTCTGACTACTACCCTCTTTTGATAGTCCAGGCTGGCAGTGATGATATTGATGAGAGAAGCCTGAAGGCTATCAAACGGGACTTTAGGGGACTGGGACGGCTAGTGGCTGGAGTGGGAGTACAGGTGGTGTTTTCATCTATCCCTGCAGTAGCAGGGAGGGGTACCGAGAGGACACGGAAAGCCCACCTGATTAACACGTGGCTCAGAGGCAGGTGCCAACACAGAAATTTTGGGGTTTTTGACCATGGGGCGCTTTACTTGGCACCCGGCCTGGTGACTGCAGACGGGTCCCTATCTCTAAGGGGAAAACGGATCCTAGCCCAGGAGCTGGCAGGGCTCGTTGAGAGGGCTTTAAACTAGGAAAGAAGGGGGATGGGGCTGAAATTAGGCTTGTTGGAGCTGTGCCGGGGGGAACAATGGCAGAGCCGGGGAAGATGGCAATGGCCCGACTGAAGTGCATCTACACTAATGCACGCAGCATGGGCAACAAACAGGAGGAGCTGGAAGCCATCGTGCAGCGGGAAGGCTATGACTTGGTTGCCATCACGGAAACGTGGTGGGACCACTCTCATGACTGGAGTGCTGCAATGTCTGGCTATAGGCTCTTCAGAAGGGACAGGCAGCAGAGAAGGGGTGGTGGTGTGGCTCTCTATATTAGAGAGTGTTTTGATGTTGAGGAACTTGAGGCTGGGAATGATAAGGTTGAGTCCCTATGGGTTAGGATCAGCGGGAGGGCCAACAAGGCAAGCATCCTGGTGGGGGTCTGTTATAGACCGCCAAACCAGGATGAGGAGACGGATGAGGAGTTCTACAGGCAGCTGGCAGAAGCCGCGAAATTGTCAGCGCTTGTCCTCGTGGGGGACTTCAACTTCCCAGACATATCCTGGAAGCACAACACAGCCCAGAGAAAGCAGTCTAGGAGGTTTCTGGAGAGCGTGGAAGATAGCTTCCTGATGCAGCTGGTTAGAGAGCCTACCAGGGGAGGTGCCCCGCTAGACCTTCTGTTCACAAACAGTGACGGACTGGTGGGAGATGTGCTGGTCGAGAGCTGTCTTGGGCAGAGTGACCACGAAATGGTTCAGTTCTCTATTCTTGGCAAAGTCAGGAAGGGGACCAGTAAAACCGCTGTATTGGACTTCCGGAGGGCTGACTTTGAGCTGTTCAGGACACTGGTTGGCAGAGTCCCTTGGGAGGAGGTTCTGAAGGGCAGAGAAGTCCAGGAAGGCTGGGCACTCCTCAAGAAGGAAATCTTAACGGCTCAGGAGCGGTCTGTCCCCACGTGCCCAAAGACGAGCCGACGCGGAACTAGACTCGCCTGGCTGAACAGAGAGTTGTGGCTCGAGCTTAGGAGAAAAAGGAGGGTTTATAATCTTTGGAAAAGAGGGGGGGGGGCTACTCAAGAGGACTATAAGGATGTTGCGAGGCTGTGCAGGGACAAAATTAGAAAGGCCAAAGCTCCTCTGGAGCTCAATCTGGCTACTGCCGTTAAAGATAACAAAAAACGTTTTTACAAATACATCAACGCAAAAAGGAGGACTAAGGAGAATCTCCATCCTTTACTGGATGCGGGGGGAAACTTAGTTACAAAAGATGAGGAAAAGGCTGAGGTGCTCAATGCTTTCTTTGCCTCAGTCTTTAGCGGCAAGACCGGTTGTTCTCTGGATACCTGGTACCCTGAGCTGGTGGAAGGGGATGGGGAGCAGGATGTGGCCCCCGCTATCCATGAGGAAATGGTTGGCGACCTGCTACGACACTTGGATGTGCGCAAGTCGATGGGGCCGGATGGGATCCACCCGAGGGTACTGAGCGAACTGGCAGAGGAGCTGGCCAAGCCGCTTTCCATTATTTATCGGCAGTCCTGGCTATCAGGGGAGGTTCCAGTTGACTGGCGGCTAGCATACGTGACGCCCATCTATAAGAAGGGCCGGAGGGTAGACCCGGGAAACTATAGGCCTGTTAGTTTGACCTCAGTGCCAGGGAAGCTCATGGAGCAGATTATCTTGAGTGTCATCACGCGACACTTGCAGGGCAACCAGATGACCAGGCCCAGTCAGCATGGGTTTATGAAAGGTAGGTCCTGCTTGACGAACCTGATCTCCTTCTATGACCAAGTGACGCGCTTGGTGGATGAGGGGAAGGCTGTGGATGTGGTCTACCTTGACTTCAGTAAGGCTTTTGACACCGTTTCCCACAACATTCTCCTCAAGAAACTGGCTGCTCGTGGCTTAGACTGGCGTACGCTTTGTTGGGTTAAAAACTGGCTGGATGGCCGGGCCCAGAGAGTTGTGGTGAATGGAGCCAAATCCAGTTGGAGGCCGGTTACTAGTGGAGTCCCCCAGGGCTCAGTGCTGGGGCCAGTCCTCTTTAATATCTTTATCGATGATCTGGATGAGGGGATTGAGTGCACCCTCAGTAAGTTTGCAGACGACACCAAGTTAGGTGCGTGTGTCGATCTGCTCGAGGGCAGGAAGGCTCTGCAGGAGGATCTGGATAGGCTAGACCGATGGGCTGAGGCCAACTGCATGAATTTCAACAAGGCCAAGTGCTGGGTCCTGCACCTGGGGCGTAACAACCCCAAGCAGCGCTACAGGCTGGGAGATGAGTGGCTGGAAAGCTGCCTGGCCGAGAAGGACCTGGGAGTACTGGTTGATAGTCGGCTGAATATGAGCCAGCAGTGTGCTCAGGTGGCCAAGAAGGCCAACAGCATCCTGGCTTGCATAAGAAGCAGTGTGGCCAGCAGGTCTAGGGAGGTGATTGTGCCCCTGTACTCGGCTCTGGTGAGGCCGCACCTTGAGTACTGTGTTCACTTTTGGGCCCCTCACTACAAGAAGGACATGGAGGTGCTTGAGAGAGTCCAGAGAAGGGCAACGAAGCTGGTGAGGGGTCTGGAGAACAAGTCTTATGAGGAGCGGCTGAGGGAGCTGGGGTTGTTTAGCCTCGAGAAGAGGAGGCTCAGGGGAGACCTCATCGCTCTCTACAGGTACCTTAAAGGAGGCTGTAGAGAGGTGGGGGTTGGTCTATTCTCCCACGTGCCTCGTGACAGGACGAGGGGGAATGGGCTAAAGTTGCGCCAGGGGAGGTTTAGGTTGGATGTTAGGAAGAACTTCTTTACTGAAAGGGTTGTTAGGCACTGGAATGGGCTGCCCAGGGAGGTGGTTGAGTCGCCAATCCTGGAGGTCTTTAAAAGACGTTTAGATGTAGCCCTTAGTGATATGGTTTAGTGGAGGACTTGTTAGTGTTAGGGCAGGCCCCTATCGTTCCAATTTCTAATCATTATCCCTAATGGACTTTCTGGTGGTATGTCTGGTAATTTGCTCCCTTTTCTCTGGTCCCGGGTCTTCAATTTTGTCTGACCCATCTAGGAATTTTACTGTGGCAATTCCTACAGCCCTTGGTTGCCTTAGTGAGAGTGTCTTGCAGGGGGTTTAGGACCTATCACCCACCCACGAATCCTATAGGAATCGCTTCGGTCCTTCACCGGCCAAGTCCCTCGCGGGAGATTGGAACCGCGGTTAGAAGACCTCCACAATCGCTTCGGAACTACGTTCCGTCTCAGTCACACTCTCACACACACAGGCAACCGAATCCCACCCAACCGAACGGTATACGCCTTAAATACTTACGACTCCGTCGTCTTCGTTCGGATCTTCACGCGCAGAATTACGGGCAAAATATAGTGCTGCAGCCGGCAAAGGGAGCTCATAAAAAAATCTAAATCTTTGCTTGCCCTTATTCAGGTTCAAGATGGCATTAGCCCCGACCTGACTCGAACAGGAGCCACCAAATGGTGGGGGCGCCCCTCCTAGATCAAGTCAGAATTCAGGAACCAAGGCCATCCCGGACGAGACCGCAATTGTTATAAATGACTGAGTCCCAAATAGGATTACAATCAAAGTTTACAATTTATTAAATGAATAGAGGCAAGCAAACAGCGCTGGGTGTGCCGGGAGTCTCTGCTCCACCAGGACGCACACCTGTTACGTAAGGCGGCTGGTTTTTATGCTCCTAGGCTAATACATATTCATTACTACTTCTAGAAGAGGCAGGGTTATTATAATTGGTTTCCCGAATCCGAAGTCCTCCCAGGTGCGCCTGCTTATCAGTCTCTGTTAGTTTCTCGGGGGCCGCTCGGACAGGGAGGCTCATATTCTTCCTCCTTATCTAGTGGTCTCTTGGCCGGCTGTCAGAAGTTACTGCACGTCCGTGCAAAGCCAGCAGTTTTTCTCTGAAGAAATCCCTTTGTTCTCTTCTCGCCTAAACCCAGGCCTCAATGTTAACCCTTCACACCCCTTAGTGGCACGAATTGCTGGACTATTCCTTACACTATCAGCGATTTTCAGTACGAGCTGCCTTCCAGCTCTGGTGCGCTTCCTTTCAGCGACTTTCAGTACCAGCTAACTTGCAGCTTCAATGCACTTTCTTACAGCAACTTTCAGTACGAGCTGCCTTCCAGCTCGGGTGCGCTTCCTTTCAGCGCCTTTCAGTACAAGCTCACTTGCAGCTTCGGTGTGCTTCCTTTCAGTGACGTTCAGTACGAGCTTCCTTTCAGCTCGGGTGTGCTTCCTTTCAGCAACTTCCACTACAGGCTGCCTTCCAGCTCGGGTGCGCTTTCTTTCAGCGACTTTCAGTACGAGCTTCCTTCCTGATAGGTTGCGCTTCGTGTCAGCGACTTTCAGTACGAGCTACCTTCCAGGTAGGGTGCGCTTCCTTTCATCACCTTTCAGTACGAGCATTCTTCCAGCTTGAGCGTGCTTCCTTTCAGTGACTTTCAGTACGTACTTCCTTTCCGCTCGGGCGCGCTTCCTTTCAGAAAGTTTTAGTATGAGCTGCCTTCCATCTCGGGTGCCCTTCCTTTCAGCAACTTTCCGTACGAGCTGCCTTGGCGCTTCACTGTGGTTCCTTTCAGCGACTTTCAGCATGAGCTTTCTTCAAGCTCGGGTGCGCTTCTTGTCAGCCACTTCCAGTAGTTTTTGCTTTCCAGCTCGGGTGCGCTTCCTGTCAGCGACCTTCAGTACTTACTGCCTTCATGTTCGGGTGCGCTTCCTTTCTGTGATTCTCATTACGAGCTTCCTTCGACCTCGAGTGCACTTCCTACCAGCGACTTTCTGTACAAGCTTCCTTCCAGCTCGGGTGCATGTCCTTCCAGCGTCTTTCACTACGAGCTTCCTTCCAGCTCAGATGCGCTTCCTTTCAGCTGCTTTCATTATGAGCTTCCTTCGAGCTCGGGTGCACTTCCTGTCAGCGACTTTTAGTACTAGCTGATTTCAAGCTAGGGTGCGCTTCCTTTCAGTGACTTTCATTACGAGTTTCCTTCTTGCTCGGGTGTGCTTCCTTTCAGCGACTTTCAGTACGAGCTGCCTTCCACCTAGGGTTCGCTTCCTGCCAGCGACTTTTAGTACTTGCTGCCTTCCAGCTTGGGTGCACTTCCTGTCAGCGACTTTATTTACGAGCTTCCTTCCAGCTCGGCTGTGCTTCCTTTTAGCGACTTTCAGTACGAGCTTCCTTCAAGCTCTGGTGCTCTTCCTCTCAGCGACTTCAAATAAGAGCTTCCTTCCAGCTTGGGTGCGCTTCCTTTCAGCGACTTTCAGTACGAGCCTCCTTCCAGCTCGGTTGTTCTTCCTTTCAATGACTTTAATTACAAACTTCCTTCCAGCTCGGGTGCGCTTCCTTTCAGCGACTTCCGTTCGAGCTACCTTCGAGCTCTGTTGCACTTCCATTCAATGACTTTCAGTACGAGATTCCTTTCAGCTCAGATGCGTTTCCTTTCAGCGATTTTCAGTATGAGCTTCCTTCCAGCCTTGGTGCGCTTCCTGTCAGTGAATTTCAGAATGATCTTCGTCATGACAGCATGCGCTTCCTTTCAGCGACGTTCAGTACGAGCTACCTTCCAGATCAGGTGTGCACCCATTCAGCGGTTTCCAGTACGAGCTTCCCTACAGCTCAGGTGCACTTCCTTTCAGCGACTTTCAGTACGAACATTCTACCAGCTCGAGTGCGCTTTTTTTCAGCGACTTTCCGAAAGAGCTGCCTACCACCTTTGGTGCATTTCCATTTACCGACATTCAGTACTATCTGCCTTCCAGCTTGGGTGCATCTCCCTTCAGCGAGTTTTAGTACGAGCTGCCTTCCAGAATGGGTGCGCTTCCTGTCAGCGACTTTCAGTATGAGCTTCCATCCAGCTCGGGTGTTCTTCCTTTCAGCAACTTTCAGCACTTGCTGCTTTCCAGATCGGGTGTCCTTCCATTCAGCGACTTTCAGTATGAGCTTCCTTCCAGCTCGGGTGCGCTACCTTTCAGCAACTTTCAGTACGAGCTTCCTTCCACCTCAAATGTGCTCCCTTTCAGCGACATTCACTACGAGCCTCCTTCCAGCTCAGATGCGCTTCCTTTCACCGATTTTCATTTCAAATTTTCGTCAAGCTCGGTTGCCCTTCCTTTCATCGAATTTCAATACGAGCTTCCTTCCAGCTCAGATGCGCTTCCTTTCAGCGACGTTCAGTAGGAGCTTCCTTCTTGCTCGGATGTGCTTCCTTTCAACGACGTTCACAATGAGCTTCCTTCGAGCTCGGGTGCCCTTCCTGTCAGCGACTTTCAGAATGAGCTTCCTTCCAGCTAGGGTGCGCTCCCTTTCAGCAACTTTCAGTACTTGCTGCTTTCCAGCTCGGGTGTGCTTCCTTTCAGAGATTTTCAGTACGAGCTTCCTTCCAGCTCGTGTGGGTTTCCTTTCAGCGACTTTCAGAATGATCTTCCTTCCTGATAGAGTGCACTTCCTTTCAACGACTTTCAGTACAAGCTTCCTTCCAGCTCAGATGCGCTGCCTTTCAGCGACTTTCGGTATGTGGTTCCTTCGACCTCGGGTGCACTTCCTATCAGCGACATTTAGTACTAGCTGTTTTCCAGCTAGGGTGCGCTTCCTTTCAGTGACTTTCATTACGAGCTTCCTTCTTGCTCGGCTGCGCTTCCTTTCAATGACTTTCAGTATGAGCTTCCCTCGAGCTCGGGTGCTCTTCCTGTCAGCGACTTTCAGTACTTCCTTCCTTCCAGCTCGGGTGTGCTTCCTTTTATCAGCTTTATTTACGAGCTTTCTTCAAGCTCGGGTGCGCTTCTCCTCAGCCACTTCCAGTAGATTTTGTTTTCCAGCTCGGGTGCGCTTCCTTTCAGCGACTTTCACTACGACCTTCCTACCAGCTCAGGTGGGCTTCCTGTCAGCGACTTTCAGTACTTACTGCCTTCAAGATCGGGTGAGCTTCCTTACTGTGATTCTCATTACGAGCTGCCTTCGACCTCGAGTGCACTTCCTATCAGCGACTTTCTGTACAAGCTTCCTTCCAGCTCGTGTGTGCTTCCTTTTAGCGACTTTATTTACGAGCTTCCTTCCAGCTCGGGGGCCCTTCCTGTCAGCGACTTTCAGAATGAGCTTCCTTCCAGCTAGGGTGCGCTTCCTTTCAGCGACTTTCAGTACTTGCTGCTTTCCAGCTCGGGTGTGCTTCCTTTCAGTGATTTTCAGTACAAGCTTCATTCCACCTCGGTGCGCTAGTTTTCAGCGACTTTCAGTACTTGCTTCTTTCCAGCTCAGGTGTGCTTCTTTTCAGCGATTTTCAGTACGAGCTTCCTTCCAGCTCGGGTGCGCTTCCTTTCAGCGGCTTTCAGTACGATCTTCCTTCTTGCTCGGCTGCGCTTCCTTTCAACGACGTTCAGGATGAGCTTCCTTCCAGCTCGGGTGCGCTACCTTTCAGCAACTTTCAGTACTTGCTGCTTTCCAGCTCGGGTGTGCTTCCTTTCAGCTACTTTCAGTACAAGCTTCATTCCACCTCGGTGCGCTAGCTTTCAGCGACTTTCAGTACTTGCTTCTTTCCAGCTCGGGTGCGCTTCCTTTCAGCGACTTTCACTACGACCTTCCTTCCAGCTCGGGTGGGCTTCCAGTCAGTGACTTTCAGTATTTACTGCCTTCAAGATCGGGTGAGCTTCCTTTCTGCGATTCTCATTACGAGCTTCCTTCGACCTCGAGTGCACTTTCTACCAGTGACTTTCTGTACAAGCTTCCTTCCAGCTCTGGGGGTGCTTCCTTTCAGCGATTTTCAGTACAAGCTTCATTCCAGCTCGGGTGCGCTTCCTTTCAGCGACTTTCAGTACCAGCTAACTTCCAGGTCCGGTGCGCTTCCTTGCAGAGACTTTCAATATCAGCAAACTTGCAGCTTCAATGCACTTTCTTACAGCAACTTTCAGTACGAGCTGCCTTCCAGCTCGGGTGCGCTTCCTTTCAGCGACTTCCGTTCGAGCTTCCTTCGAGCTCTGTACACTTCCATTCAGTGACTTTAAGTACGAGATTCCTTTTAGCTCGGATGCGCTTCCTATCAGCGATTTTCAGTACGAGCTGCCTTCCAGCTCCGGTGCACTTCCTTTCAGTGCCTTTCAGTACAAGCTCACTTGCAGCTTCGGTGTGCTTCCTTTCAGCGACGTTCAGTACGAGCTTCCTTTCAGCTCGGGTGCGCTTCCTTTCAGCGACATTCAGCACGAGCTGCCTTCCAGGTATGGTGCGCTTCCTTTCAGCGACATTTATTATGGGCTGCTTTCCAGATCGGGTGCACTTCCTCTCAGCGAGTTTCAGTATGAGCTGCCTTCCATCTCGGGTGCCCTTCCTTTCAGTGACTTTCCGTACGAGCTGCCTTGGCGCTCGGCTGCGCTTCCTTTCTACAACTTTCAGCATGAGCTTCCTTCCAGCTCGGGTGCGCTTCCTTTCAGCGACTTTCAATACTTCCTTCCTTCCAGCTTGAGTGTGCTTCCTTTTATCAACTTTATTTATGAGCTTTCTTCAAGCTCGGGTGCGCTTCTTGTCAGCCACTTCCAGTAGTTTTTGCTTTCCAGCTCGGGTGCGCTTCCTGTCAGCGACCTTCAGTACTTACTGCCTTCACGTTCGGGTGCGCTTCCTTTCTGTGATTCTCATTACGAGCTTCCTTCGACCTCGAGTGCACTTCCTACCAGCGACTTTCTGTACAAGCTTCCTTCCAGCTCGTGTGTGCTTCCTTTTAGCGACTTTATTTACGAGCTTCCTTCCAGCTCGGGTGCCCTTCCTGTCAGCGACTTTCAGAATGAGCTTCCTTCCAGCTAGGGTGTGCTAGCTTTCAGCGACTTTCAGTACTTGCTGCTTTTTAGGTAGGGTGTGCTTCCTTTCAGCGAAGTTCATTACCGCCTTCCTTCGAGCTCGGCTGCGCTTCCTTTCAGCGACGTTCAGTACGAGCTTCCTTCCAGCTTGGGTGTGCTTCCTGCCAGTGACTTTTAGTACTAGCTGCCTTCCAGCTCGGGTGCGCTTCCTGTGAACGACTTTCAATACTTACTGCCTTCCAGCTCGTGTGGGCTTCCTTTCAGCGACTTTCAATCCGAGCTTGCTTCAAGCTCCGGTGCGCTTCATGTCAACAACTTTCAGTACTTCCTGCCTTCCAGCTCGTGTGTGCTTCCTTTTACAACTTATTTACGAGCTTCCTTCAAACTCCGGTGCACTTCTTGTCAGCCACTTTCAATACTTGTTGCTTTCCATCTCGGATGCGCTTCCTTTCAGCGATTTTCATTACGAGCTTTTTCCAGCTCGGGTGGGCTTCCTGTCAGCGACTTTCAATACTTATTGCCTTCAAGCTCGGGTGCGCTTCCTTTCTGCGATTTTCCTTACGACCTTCCTTCCACCTCGAGTGTGCTTCCTACCAGCGACATTCAGTACGAGCTTCCTTCCAGCTCAGGTGCACTTCCTTTCAGCGAGTTTCAGTACTTACTGCCATCCAGCTCGGGTGCACTTCCCTTCAGCGACTTTCAGTAAGAGCTTGCTTCCAGCTCGGGTGTGCTTTCTCTCAGGGACTTTCAGTACAAGTTTCCTTAGAGCTCGGGTGTGCTTTTTTTAACCGACTTTGTTTAAGACCTTACTTCAAGCTCGGGTGCACTTCCTTTCAGTGTCTTTCAGTAGGAGCTGCCTTCCAGCTTGGGTGCGCTTTTTTTCAGCAACTTTCAGTATGACCTGTCTTGAAGCTCGGGTGCGCTTCCTTTCAGCAATTTTCATTCCGAGCTGCCTTGGAGCTCCTGTGCGCTTCCTTTCAGCGACTTTCAGTACGAGCTGCCTTGGATCTCAGGTGCGGTTCCTTTCAGCGACTTTCAATATTAACTGCCTTCCAGCTCGGGCGCGCTTCCTTTCAGCTACTTTCAGTACGAGCTGACTTACAGCTTGGTTGCACTTCCTGTCAGCGACTTTCAGTACAAGTTTCCTTAGAGCTCGTGTGTGCTTTTAGCGGCTTTGTTTAAGATCTTCCTTCCAGCTCGGGTGCGCTTCCTGTCAGCGACTTTATTGATGAGCTTCCTTCAAGCTCAGGTGCGCTTCCTTTCAACGACTTTTGTTCCGAGCTTGCTTGAAGCTCGGGTGGGCTTCCTTTCAGTGACTTTCAGTAAGAGCTTCCTTCCACCTTGGGTATGCTTCCTCTCAGTGACTTTAATTACGAGCTTCCTTCAAGCTCTGCTGCGCTTCCTTTCATCGACTTTCAGTACAAGCTTCCTTCCAGCTCGGGTGGGCTTCCTTTAAGCGACTTACAGTACGACCTGTCTTGCCACTCGGTTGCGCTTCCTCTCAGAGACTTCCATTACGAGCTTCCTTCCAGCTCGGGTGCGCTTCCTGTCAACGGCTTTCAATACTTACTGCATTCCAGCTCGGGTGGGCTTCCAGTCAGTGACATTCAGTACGAGCTTCCTTCAAGCTCGGGTGCGTTTCCTTTCATCGTCTTTCAGTACGAGCTTCCTTCCAGCTCCCCACCTGGAGCCTCTGGCAGAAAGAACCTGGGGAAACTCGAGGTCGACCCCTGGGGTTTTGGAGTCAGGGATACAGAGGATCTGAGGCCCGCTACCCTCCAACTGAAAAGGACATATTGGCAGCATATGAAGGAGTTCGATCTGCTTCGGAAGTGGTCGGTACTGAAGCGCAGCTCCTCCTGGCACCCCGACTGCCGGTACTAGGCTGGATGTTCAAAGGAAGGGTCCCCTCTACACATCATGCAACTGATGCTACATGGAGCAAGTGGGTTGCACTGATTACTCAGCAGGCTCGAATAGGAAACCCCAGTCGCCCAGGAATTTTGGAGGTGATTATGGACTGGCCAGAAGGCAAATACTTTGGGATATCACCAGAGGAGGAGGTGGTTCGTGCTGAAGAAGCCCCACTGTACAACAAGCTACCGGAAAATGAGAAGAAATATGCCCTGTTCACTGATGGGTCCTCTCGTATTGTGGGAAAGCATCGGAGATGGAAAGCTGCTGTATGGAGTCCTACACGACGAGTTGCAGAAGCTGCTGAGGGAGAAGGTGAATCGAGTCAGTTTGCAGAAGTGAAAGCCATTCAGCTGGCTTTAGATATTGCTGAACGAGAAAAGTGGCCAGTTCTCTATCTCTATACTGATTCATGGATGGTAGCAAATGCCCTGTGGGGGTGGTTACAGCAATGGAAGCAGAACAACGGGCAGGGCAGGGGCAAGCCCATCTGGGCTGCGGCATTGTGGCAAGATATTGCTGCCCGGGTAGAGAACCTGGTTGTAAAGGTACGCCATGTAGATGCTCATGTGTCCAAGAATCGAGCTACTGAAGAACATCAAAACAACCAGCAGGTGGATCAGGCTGCTAAGATTGAAGTGGCTCAGGTGGACCTGGACTGGCAACATAAAGGTGAATTATTTATAGCCCGATGGGCCCATGACACCTCGGGCCATCAAGGTAGAGATGCAACCTACAGATGGGCTGGTGATCGAGGGGTGGACCTGACCATGGACACTATAGCACAGGTTATTCATGACTGTGAAACATGTGCTGCAATCAAGCAAGCCAAACCGTCAAAACCTCTTTGGTATGAAGGACAATGGCTGAAATATAAATATGGAGAGGCCTGGCAGATTGATTACATCACACTCCCTCAAACCCGCAACGGCAAGCGCCACGTACTTACAATGGTGGAAGCAACCACCGGATGGCTGGAAACATATCCGGTGCCCCATGCCACCGCCCGGAACACTATCCTGGGCCTTGAAAAGCAAGTCCTATGGTGACTTGGAACCCCAGAGAGAATTGAGTCAGACAATGGGACTCATTTCCGAAACAACCTTATAGACACTTGGGCCAAAGAACATGGTATTGAGTGGGTGTATCACATCCCCTATCATGCACCAGCCTCCGGGAAAGTTGAACAATACAATGGACTGTTAAAGACTACACTGAAAGCAATGGGTGCTGGGACATTCAAAAATTGGGATACACATTTGGCAAAGGCCACCTGGTTAGTCAATACTAGGGGATCTGCCAACCGAGCTGGACCTGCCCAATCAAACCTGTTACGCACTGTAGAAGGGGATAAAGTTCCTGTAGTGCACGTAAGAAACATGCTGGGTAAAACAGTCTGGGCTACTCCTGCCTCAGGAAAAGGCAAACCCATTCGTGGAATTGCTTTTGCTCAGGGACCTGGATGCACTTGGTGGGTAATGCAAAAGAATGGGGAGGTCCGGTGTGTACCTCAAGGGGATTTGATACTGGGTGAGAATAGCCCATGAGTTGAATTGTAGTATGTTAATTATTATATAATACTGTATGTCATCACTACCATGATTGCTATATACCATAGATGGAAATGGTGATTAATTAGAATGTATTGGAAAGAGTGTAACCTGAGCATGACATAAATGGTATGGAATAAGGGGTGGATATCTGTCCTGGTTCCAGCTAGGACAGAGTTGATTTTCCCTCATAGTAGCTGGTAGGGTGCTATGTTTTGGATTAGGATGAGAAGAGCGCTGATAACATGCTGATGTTTTAATTGTTGCAGAGCAGTGCTTACACCAAGCCAAGGACTTTTCAGCTTCTCGCTCTGTCCTGCCAGTGGGCAGGCTAGGGGTGCAGCAGGAGCTGGGAGGGAACAGACCCAGGACAGCTGACCCAAACTGGCCAAAGGGGTATTCCATACCATCTGACGTCATGCTAAACAATATATAGGGGTGGCTGGCTGGGTTGGGGGGGCCGGCTGCTCGGGGATAGGATGGGCATCGGTCAGTGAGTGGTGAGCAATTGCATTGTGCATCACTTGTTTCGTACACATTATTATTATTAATACTATTATTATCACTATTATTATTATTGTTATTATTATTTTCCTGTCTTAATAAAATGTCTCTATCTCAACTCACAGGCTTCATTTTCCTGTTTCTCTCCCCCATCCCAGAGAGGGAGGTGGGAGGGTGAGCGAACCGCTGTGTGGCTTAGCTGAATGGCTTAGCTGCTGGCCGTGTTAAACCACAACACCCAGTAACCAGAGCTGCCCTCTCTTTGCCCCACCTCTCCAAAATCACCACCCCTTATGGGTTTCTCATACTGGGTGAGAGCCCCAGTACCAGGAGTACCAGTATCTTTTCTTTCAGCATGACTCTGAAGAGCTTAAATTCCAATTGTCCCAAAGGAAGAAGACCACATCTCTTTTAAGGAGCTCATCCAGCCCTTCTAGTGAACTCTAACAGACCACTGAGTGCATAAAGCCTTCAGCTGCTCCTTTGAAGATGAGGTGGGTTGTTTCCTGGGAGGCAGTCTGTAGTAGCCAGCTTTCTTCTCTGCACTGCAAACCAGACCCTGAAATATTCCCTGTGAAATGCGAGAAGAAAAAGTTTCAGGTGACAGTGAAGAGGCATCTGGCCAGCATCAAGCGGATTCACTCTGGCACTGGGATGAACTGGCTGTGGTAACAGCACAGGCAGCACTGCCAGCTCTGAGATCCTGTGAAAACTGAACAGAGAGAGTCTTCCACAGCGGTGTGCAAACATGAGTGGGTAGCACATGGTCAGCACTGTGAGCTCTGGATAAAGGCCAGACAAACAACCAGAAAGAACTTGCTTACACCTGGCAGGTTGAATGCATCTCCTGTTTCGTAAAGTCACACTCAGCAGCTTTCATTCTTTTAAAATGCAATCAAAGACAGAACTAATAGGTCATTTTCCAAATTGAATGCTGCCTTTCCTGCTCGTGACTATATAATCTGTGAAAGGGAAAGAAATGACTGCATCAAAGCAAACTGCAAAGAGAGAAAATATGTGCTTTTAGAGTAGCAGTGTTAGTTTCAGACTAATGGCAAACTTGAAAAGAAGAAACATTCTAGATAGTCGGGTAAAACTTGTTTTTTGTTTTTAGTTTCCCAATACTAGAGTGTAATTGAAAACCAATTAAGAGTTAATTTGTCCCAGGCTGTTTATAGCAGGTAGTTGCAAACAGTCGTTCATAACTTCTGGCAGGAATGTGCTGGCTGAGAGGAAAAGCCAGGTGTCTGCCTCGCTGAAAACAGTGACCAGCTAGCTGCTCTCTTGCTACTTTTAGCAGATATATTTATTTTATGCACTCATAGTTAGCCATTCAACCTATCTGGAACTAGGGAGAAAACAATGTGATTTGTTTACCTTGTTACCAATGTCAAAGTATAACACCATGTTATTTATAACCTGTTATTGTCCTAGTTATAACCGAACCCAATAAAATCTTTTTTCTTTCTTTAACAGACGTTCTTGTCATTGCTGTTACCCTTATTTTTTTTCATGGAATGGTTCTTACCTTAAAATTGAAAAGAAAGATAAAGCAGACAACAATGTGTAATCAGTTTCCTCAGAACATATGTTTCTGGTCCTGTTTGTTAAACTTTTTTTTTTTTTTTTTTGGCTAGGAACTGATATCCAAATGTATTAAGCACATCAGTGGAAAAGCCACCAGTGACAGCTAGAAATGCCCACTGACATCTAAACACAGAGCTCCAAAGTCTTCTTGTGTGAAATTATCAACATTTTCAAGATTCTAGATTCCAAACAAGCAAAATTTACTGGATACTGAATTTCAAAGAAAGACAAATTAGAGTACCTGTGAAACTTTTCTGGAGTAAAAACCTATCCTAAGCTGTGTAAAAAGCAGAGTTAGCGGGAGGTGAAATCTAGTAAAGCCCATAGTTCAGTTTATTGGGGTGAAGGTACTGAGAATATAGATAAGGAAAGCAGTGACTGCAATAAAAAAAACCCATCAACTTCAGCTGAAGGAGAGTGCTGTGACGTGGAATTAAAAACATGTACTACAATGTTTTGTATTTGATTTATTCATGGTGCATAATCAGTAGTATTTAAAATAGTTTCAGGAGTCCACAGAACCTGGGAAAATTATTGCTATCTGAAGAGATGTGATGCCCTTGTTTTACAGACTAGGAACAAATTCTGTGCAGCAAATACAGCTCAAGTAGCCCATGAAGCTCATGTTCCAAATAATCCTAAATGAGCCGGCTGTGCATCCCTGGCTGTGCAGCGGCACAGAGATCACTGTGTGTGAAATGAAATATATATGTGAAAATGAATAAATTCACAGGTGGATAACTCCTGTGACCACAGCAGAGGTATCAAACCCTGAGACAGTCATCCAGACTCACTTTATAATCTAAAATATGATTCACCTCATCTTCTACAGAAGACATCTAAAACTTATCAGGTGTTTACACGATAGGCTTCGTCCAGAAGAATCCCAGTTAAACAGTTAAATATCACCACATCCTTGCAGAACACCAAGGGTTGGGATCCAACCCTGATCTCTCAGCTTGAGGTTTTGTACAAAGAACAACACTCTGCTCTCAAAAAACAAATAAATATGTTTTTTTTTTGATTAAGCTATTTTAAAAACTAAGAAATATATTTTTGCAGAAATATAAAATACGCTGGCCTGGGGAGAATAAAAAATGCCTGTTGAGGCTATGTTTGCCATTTAACACTGTTGTTCAGCAAATTTGTATTAAGGGTAACCACGACAGTATCTTATCAGATAAATGGCTTTGAAAAAGAACTGGAGTACAAATGAAGTTGCAGACTGCACACCATAATGCACACTATGTAACTCACACTGTGCTATGCAAATTCCTGCTAACATTCGCAAATACTCAGCTATGTTTGACATTTGCCAAGGATAAAATGTTTACTGCAGACAGCATGTTAGACATTAGAATCCATTTATTTTCTATTTCAGCCAGCTATGCCATACTTAACTCACACCGGATACAAGTTTTAAGACCCTCTCCAGAGTTACCACAGAATCCCAGGACGGCTGAGGTTGAAACGGATTTCAAGGGTCCGTCTGGTCCAACCCCTGCTCAAGCAGGGCCACCCAGAGCAGGGTGCCCAGGACCACATCCAGGCAGCTTTTGAAGATCTCAGAGAAGATTCTCCAGAAGCTCTCTGGGCATCCTGTGCCAGTGCTGTCATCTGTATAGTACAGACCTGCTTCCTGATGTTTAGGCAGAACCACTTGTGCTCCTGTTAGTGCCTGTTGCCTCTTGTCCTGGCACTGGGCAACACTGAAGGTGATTGCTTGGAAGCACATCTTTTTGTTGCCCAGCTAGCTAAAAACACAGTATGTTTAGTGTAGTGTGGCTCTGTCTGGGATTCTCCCATCCTACAGATTGTTTTGTTCATTTTCTCCTACGTAACTTGCAGATATACAGAGAAGAAATAAGGTGGAGTGTTCACTGCCTCTGAGGGAGCTTCCAGAGGTCCTGCGTTGCTCAGCTTGTTTCTTGAAAAAAAAAAAATCTTGTATGTGGAGATGACCAGGCAACTATTACTCTATAATTCTATAACTTACTCCTTTCTCCCCCTTTCCAGAAGGCCAACAGACTTGTCATCAGACATAGAAGTAGTTGTTTGTATTCATTCTTGTCATTGAAAGTATTCTCAGTGAGGGAGAGGTAGTAAGCAGTATTTCATATTTAGGTGCCATACTGAATTTTCAGTCATACAAACAACAGGGTTTGAGAATTTATTTATTCCTTTTTCTCCATGATAATAATTTCCCTGGATGAATGATTGAAATGCTGGAGGAAAACAAACAAACACAAAACAAACAAAACCAAAAAACCGAGAAACAAATCACCCAGAAAATGTGTCTATTTTAAATATAGCCTTTGAACAAGCTCACGAAAAAGACATACACTGAGACATACACAGCAATAAGAAATTAGATTCAGTGGCCCATGAGATCTGTTTCAGTTTAATGTTCACAATTCATTGGCAAGTTCTATAGTGTGCTAAGGCAAAACAAAACATTCTAGGAAATCACTGTATATAACTCAATATCTGATACTAATTCTTTATATATAAATATCCATTACTGTCACTAAGACTTTTTTAACTCTCAATTGCATGCAAAATGTTCTCTGTTACAGAAATGCTAGTGATCTTACCACTTCAGCAAGTGCTTCATAAAAGCATTCAAAAGTTGATTTTGTCATTAAAGGAATAGGGGAGCATAGTCCTCTCTGCTGTTTGTGTGTTGGGAGGGATTTGTATGTGCTTTGTTTCTCAAGAAGAGTGTTAACACTGTTTTCTTGTGCTGATGTTGTTTTTTGTTGTTTTGTTTTTAAATTTCGTTTGAGCAAGTTGATAGAAAATCTACTTTAGGAAAATGTAGGTCTTGACAATTCGGTAGTGTGTCCCAGATATCTTGTGTAAATATTTTTGTATGAAAACAGGAATTTCATGGAAGTCTAAGTAAATTTTGACTTGGGTTTATTATTTGTTCCTGTGAACAGGTACCTTATCTACACAATGCTCTCCGTACTGTTTCTTTTCAATCTTAATTTAAATTTGATCTGATTTTTAAAATTTCTGACTATATTTGCCTGTGGTATTCAGTTATAGGTCAATGTGTTTTCTTAAACTGCTGCATGATACTGGTCTCTTTGTTAAACTGCAATTATATTTCATCATCACACAGATAGCTGTATTTTGATAGTGACTGTAATGGTTTCTTTATTCTGCAAATACATTGGAAATCCATTTGTAGATTGGTTTAAGATATTTCCAGGTGGAAGTTCTATAAATATGGTTATGAAATCTGCATTTGTAAATGACATTGAAAATAATAGCATGTGAATCTTCTTCAGATTTTTTTAAAGAAAAAAACACAGTATGTCATAAGACAAAATAAAGCTATCACGAGAGAATTTTTTCAAACTTTATAATCAAGCCTTGTGTTGAAGACATCCAGATTCAAAATTACTTGAACCTTAAAAAAAAAAAAAGAGAGAAAATGGCAGCTTCCTCCACAACGTAGATTATTTTTCCAAATTCCAGTTCTAAAGACCTCACTTGTATAAAAACATACCTGAAATCAGATTAGTTATGCCTATACATATACTATAGTTTTCCCCCTGGCTACATACATGCACAGAACATCTTACATATCATATATCTAAAATACAGAATAATTTGTAGTATTGTCTCACCTGGAGATAAATGCACAGATAGGCAAGAGGAATCATCAATTTTCTCTCTCTCGACATATCTTAGTGACTATTTTAGGCTTATAAATATACTTTGGATAGCTAAAATAAGGTGAGATGGATGCAGTCTATTTGACTTGCCAAAGAAGCAGTGGCAGAAAAGGGCCTGGGTATCTCCAGCTCTTCTCATCCTTCCAGCTCATGTCCATGTCACTGATATCTTCTGTCTGGTAAGCAGTTACTATGGAGCTGGCCAGTGAATTATATTTGACATAGAGTCACTGGGGGAGAATACAAATTTTGACAAGATGAAGAAAAAGGACCTATGGGGAGGTAAGTTCAGCTCTCACCTTTAAGCTTCAGCAGTTTAGTCAACCTCTTTTATGTGCAGTTTTCTCCCTCAGCTGTGCATCCGGTCTGATGCCTTGAATTCATGCTCCCTAAGGTGCTCTAGTGCTTGCTTAAAGTCTTGGAGCACACTCACAGCAAGATTCATCAGTGGGGCTCTGCTGATATCAACAGGGTTGTGGCACTTGATAGCAGGTTTCTTTTTTTGTTTTTTGATTTCCCCTATCATCCCCTATCATGCACCAGCCTCTGGAAAAGTTGAATGATACAGTGGACTGTTAAAGACTACACTGAAAGCAATGGGTGCTGGGACATTCAAAAATTGGGATACACATTTGGCAAAGGCCACCTGGTTAGTCAATACTAGGGGATCTGCCAACCGAGCTGGACCTGCCCAATCAAACCTGTTACGCACTGTAGACAGGGATAAAGTTCCTGTAGTGCACGTAAGAAACATGCTGGGTAAAACAGTCTGGGCTACTCCTGCCTCAGGAAAAGGCAAACCCATTCGTGGGATTGCTTTTGCTCAGGGACCTGGATGCACTTGGTGGGTAATGCAAAAGAATGGGGAGGTCCGGTGTGTACCTCAAGGGGATTTAATACTGGGTGAGAATAGGCTGTGTGGTGTTTAGCTGCCAGCCGGGTTAAACCACAACAACTTGGAAGGTTCATGACAGCTATTTCTGGAAAGAGCCTGGGTGCAAATACCCAACAACAGCAAAAAACCTTCCTTTTGCAGAGGACTCAAAGCCTCTAGCTTCAAACTTTTAAGGTAACACAAAGAAAACTCAGGGGAAACTCTTTAGCATCTCCTTATCTGTCTATCTTACACAGTCTTACTGTTGGCTGTATTGGAAAAAGAATCATTGAGATAGTCCTAGTCTTTGGCTGCCTCTTTGCATGGCCCCAAGGAACAAGCTGCCCCAAGAAGCTCTGAACAGCTCTGTTCAACTTTTAAAGTATTTCAATACAGACATAAGAACAAAGGAATACCAAGACTTTGGATTTGAGAGCTACAGGGTTTTACTTGAAAAAAGACCGTGCAAAAATCATGTTCTGTAGAACGCATCCCTCCTTTCTGACTGAACCACATGCCCCCCAAGAGACGCTCAACCAGCTCATGGCTGACAGACATTCGATCTTCAGGCTTACGCATCCAGTGGAGAACTCAGGTATCAGTCCAATCGCTTCTTAACTTCAGACAGGCTTGGTGCAGTGACTACTTCACTGGGGAGACTGTTCCAATGTGCAACCACCCTCTCAGTGAAGAACCACTTCCTGATGTCCAGCCTAAACTTCCCCTGCCTCAGCTCAACACCGTTCCCGTGGGTCCTGTCACTGGGGGGAAACTGTTTTGCGGGGGGGAAACTTAGTTACAAAAGATGAGGAAAAGGCTGAGGTGCTCAATGCTTTCTTTGCCTCAGTCTTTAGCGGCAAGACCGGTTGTTCTCTGGATACCTGGTACCCTGAGCTGGTGGAAGGGGATGGGGAGCAGGATGTGGCCCTCGCTATCCATGAGGAAAGGGTTGGCGACCTGCTACGACACTTGGATGTACGCAAGTCGATGGGGCCAGATGGGATCCACCCGAGGGTACTGAGCAAACTGGCAGAGGAGCTGGCCAAGCCGCTTTCCATTATTTATTGGCAATCCTGGCTATCAGGGGAGGTTCCAGTCGACTGGCGGCTAGCAAACGTGACGCTGTCCTGGTTCCAGTTAGGACAGAGTTAATTTTTCCTCATAGTAGCTGGTAGGGTGCTATGTTTTGGATTAGGATGAGAAGAGCGCTGATAACATGCTGATGTTTTAATTGTTGCAGAGCAGTGCTTACACCAAGCCAAGGAGTTTACAGCTTCTCGCTCTGTCCTGCCAGCGAGCAGGCTAGGGGTGCAGCAGGAGCTGGGAGGGGACAGACCCAGGACAGCTGACCCAAACTGGCCAAAGGGGTATTCCATACCATCTGACGTCATGCTAAACAATATATAGGGGTGGCTGGCCGGGGTGGGGGGCCCGGCTGCTCGGGGATAGGCTGGGCATCGGTCAGCGGGTGGTGAGCAATTGCATTGTGCATCACTTGTTTCGTACACATTATTATTATTAATACTATTATCATTATCACTATTATTATTATTGTTATTATTATTTTCCTGTCTTAATAAACTGTCTTTATCTCAACTCACCGGCTTCACTTTCCCGTTTCTCTCCCCCATTCCAGAGAGGGAGGCGGGAGGGTGAGCGAACGTCTGTGTGGTGTTTAACTGCCAGCCGGGTTAAACCACAACAGATGCCCATCTACAAGAAGGGTCGGAGGGTAGACCCGGGAAACTATAGGCCTGTTAGTTTGACCTCAGTGCCCGGGAAGCTCATGGAGCAGATTATCTTGAGTGTCATCACGCGACACTTGCAGGGCAACCAGATGACCAGGCCCAGTCAGCATGGGTTTATGAAAGGTAGGTCCTGCTTGACGAACCTGATCTCCTTCTATGACCAAGTGACGCGCTTGGTGGATGAGGGGAAGGCTGTGGATGTGGTCTACCTTGACTTCAGTAAGGCTTTTGACACCGTTTCCCACAACATTCTCCTCAAGAAACTGGCTGCTCGTGGCTTAGACTGGCGTACGCTTTGTTGGGTTAAAAACTGGCTGGATGGCCGGGCCCAGAGAGTTGTGGTGAATGGAGCCAAATCCAGTTGGAGGCCGGTTGCTAGTGGAGTCCCCCAGGGCTCAGTGCTGGGGCCGGTCCTCTTCAGTATCTTTATCGATGACCTGGATGAGGGGATCGAGTGCACCCTCAGTAAGTTTGCAGATGACACCAAGTTAGGTGCGTGTGTCGATCTGCTCGAGGGAAGGAAGTCTCTGCAGGAGGATCTGGATAGGCTGGACCGATGGGCTGAGGCCAACTGCATGAATTTCAACAAGGCCAAGTGCTGGGTCCTGCATCTGGGGCGTAACAACCCCAAGCAGCGCTACAGGCTGGGAGATGAGTGGCTGGAAAGCTGCCTGGCCGAGAAGGACCTGGGAGTACTGGTTGATAGTCGGCTGAATATGAGCCAGCAGTGTGCTCAGGTGGCCAAGAAGGCCAACAGCATCCTGGCCTGTATAAGAAGCAGTGTGGCCAGCAGGTCTAGGGAAGTGATTGTCCCCCTGTACTCGGCTCTGGTGAGGCCGCACCTCGAGTGCTGTGTTCACTTTTGGGCCCCTCGCTACAAGAAGGACATGGAGGTGCTTGAGAGAGTCCAGAGAAGGGCAACGAAGCTGGTGAGGGGTCTGGAGAACAAGTCTTACGAGGAGTGGCTGAGGGAGCTGGGGTTGTGTAGCCTCGAGAAGAGAAGGCTCAGGGGAGACCTCATCGCTCTCTATAGGTACCTTAAAGGAGGCTGTAGAGAGGTGGGGGTTGGTCTATTCTCCCACGTGCCTCGTGACAGGACGAGGGGGAATGGGCTAAAGTTGCGCCAGGGGAGGTTTAGGTTGGATATTAGGAAGAACTTCTTTACTGAAAGGGTTGTTAGGCACTGGAATGGGCTGCCCAGGGAGGTGGTTGAGTCGCCATTCCTGGAGGTCTTTAAGAGACGTTTAGATGTAGCCCTTAGTGATACGGTTTAGTGGAGGACTTGTTAGTGTTAGGGCAGAGGTTGGACTAGATGATCTTGGAGGTCTCTTCCAACCTAGACGATTCTGTGATTCTGTGATTCTGTGATTCTGTGGTGATAACGGAGAACTGGTCACCTGCCTCTCCACTCCCCCTCGCGAGGAAGTTGTAGACTGCGATGAGGATGAATATACATATTCATAACCACTCCCTGAAAGTAGGAGCCGGGGGGAGGGGGGGGTGATGGCGTAGCAGGCGGATCAGTAAACGAGCCCGCAGCTCTCTCACTGTCTGGCAAAGCACACGTTTCCGATTGTGGTCCCACATGGCTCTTTAAGGCCTCACAGACTGCTCGCCAGGTGCCGAGCAATCCCGCCGCAACCTTGTCGTTTTTAGTAGCAGAGTCCCACACCTTGACCTCAATTTGGTCTCATGTTTCAGGATCATAAACTGTCTAATTCATAATAAAGGGAATAAACTGGAAGGTTACCAGGACATTCATTGCTTCTAAGGACATATGATTCCCCATAGCGAGCAACTGCTTACCTTCGGCCAGTGAGGGGCAGTTGTGTGCACTGGTCCGCTTCTCTCAGCTTGAGCTTCCTTCGCCTTGGGTGCGCTTCCTTTCAGCGACTTTCACTATTGTGGGAATGGAAATGTTGTTTTTGCAGTGTTACATTGTATAGAAGGAAGGAATGTGGTATTGAAATATGCTTACAGTGATAAGAAAGCTTAACAGAAAACCTTGTAAAATGCAGACAGCCGGACTCCTTAGAGCAATTAGGTGAAAATCACGGTGTCAAGTCAAATCAGATAAGTGATGAAACATTACCACTTCAAACAGTAAAAAAGTCAAAAGAAGCTTGAAATTTAACAGGCCAGCAACTGAAGGCCAGGCATTGTCTGTGAAGCATCAGATAGATTGTGAACCTGGATTACCCAGTCAATGGGGAAACAGGGGAGGGTCCTGTCATCAAAAAGTATATAAACTGTGTTTTGGAACTAGTGGGTGCGCTCTCCTGCTTGTGGGGCGCCCGCCATTGCAATCGCGAATAAATTACTACTTCACTGAGATCCTCGCCTGAGCCTAAGTTATTGGCTACGGAGTGTTTCTCACACTATGAGTTTCCTTTCAGCTCAAGTTCCACTTCTGTGAGGGGTTTGCTGAGTTCAGCCGAACCTATCTTCATGAGGCAATCAGCGTCCCTGTTCCTGTCCTGGTCCCTGTTCTGTTAGCCTGTCCCTGTTCATTCATTTTTTTGTTTTTGTCCCTGTTCTGTTAGCTTGTCCCTGTTCCTGTTCTTCAGGTCCCTGTTCCTGTTCTTCATGTCCCTGCTCGGGCACCATTTGTGGCGTAAAGACCACACGGACACCAGGGTTCTTTTAGGATCAGTAACTGCTACTACTTTATTGATGAGATAAATTCAACTCTTTTATTGAGGACAGGCTCCCTTCTTATACCATTCTCTCCACAGCAGTCCTTTTCCACTAACTAGTCATTGGTCAGCAACTTTGCCCGACAACAGCAAACACACAGCAACTTCCATGTCTTAATGGCTGGAGAGCAAGCAATCTGAGACAACAAGGCGTCTCCTGAAT
This sequence comes from Anser cygnoides, assembly GCF_040182565.1. NCBI lineage: Eukaryota > Metazoa > Chordata > Aves > Anseriformes > Anatidae > Anser > Anser cygnoides. The sequence continues at coordinate 3,204,086 of NC_089911.1, forward strand.
CACCCTTCTTTGTTCCTTCTAAACTCTTTACATTCCTGATGGCCTCATCGTTAAGAGTCTGATGTTATCACCAACCATGGGGCTTGTCGACCCCCATGGCCACACTCCCACAGTTAATAATATATATTATATATATTATATAAAATAAAATTGTCTAGTTATGAGACTGAAGGTGAAGAAACGTGGGAAGTCTCTGTGTTCATCTTTTACTAGCCATTTTGGTGATGATGAATGAATATCACCAGAAAAAAAAAGCATCATCAAAAGCAGTAGAGCACACTGGATGTGAGTATTTAGTGCTGTCAAAACTCCCACATTCAAGTACTGTCAGATCATACACACAAGTGAGTTTTAGGCTATGGAAAAAGGGAGGTGGTCAAAAGAAGATTAATATATTTATTAAAATATCGTGATATATGTAATTACAAATTACAGCTGAAACAAGCAGTGTCTCACAAGTATTAAAGCATAATTGTACAACAGCACAGTTAACCTGTGGAACTCCCCACCAAAGAGCAGAAGTAGATTTAATGATATCCAAATAGTAATAGCTTCCATAATTTCACAGAAGAACAGACACTGATGAAAATCACAAATAGGTTGAAGCGCTCAGTAGCCACTAAACAGGATAATGAAGCGATATCTCTTAATATGACAGAACAACTGGCTAGATATAAATATGAGAAAGACTTATAAAGAACTTAACAGAGGCAAAGAAATTAATGTGACCCTTCTTTCAGCAAGACAATCTTCTAAATAGCTTTGTAGACTGCAGTGATATTGTTTGGCTTTGCAGAAAACAGTGGGCAAATCTAGGAACTTTCTTTATGGTAATGTATCTGTACTATAGATATGCTGATGTATTCAGTTATAGGTCAATGTGTTTTCTTAAAATGCAGCATGATACTGGTCTCTTTGTTAAACTGCAATTATATTTCATCATCACACAGATAGCTGTATTTTGGTAGTGATTGTAATGGTTTCTTTATTCTGCAAATACATTGAAAATCCATTTGTAGATTGGTTTAAGATATTTCCAGGTGGAAGTTCTATAAATATATTCATAAAAATTAGGGTGCAATTCCTGTTTTAACACTTTTCTTCCTTCCTTCCTTCCTTCCTTCCTTCCTTCCTTCCTTCCTTCCTTCCTTCCTTCCTTCCTTCCTTCCTTCCTTCCTTTCTTTCTTTCTTTCTTTCTCTTAGTGAAACAACTGAGATATACCGCACTGATTCCTCAGAAATATTGATGGCAATCGAGGCCTCTATTTTCCATCACAGATTTTCTCCTGCTTTCTATCCATGTGAACTGCTGCAGATACAGTCTTACACAATGGGTAATGTAATGACCTCTATTCATTTATAGTAAGTTATACAATGTTGTGAAGTCCATGAAATATTTAACACTAATAAACAGGATAATCATTACTTTAATGTATAATGAGAAAGTAAATTCAGTAACTCACATTTAAATAAAATATAAATACTTTATGCAGTTTCAATTTACCACATTGTGGCAGTAATCCATTTAAAGTCAATGAACAACATAATGGAATGGCTCATGTTGACTTGCGGAAATCAGACTCCATAACCTCAGAATAGTTATAAAGCAGGTATGTTTATTCGGCGCTGCACACACATGCCGGACGCAAGGGGGATAGCTCCACCTAACTTGCGCACCAATGGTTACTGGCAGTGTGCTTATATTACTGGGACAAATAGATATTCATTTGTCCTGGTTCCAGTTAGGACAGAGTTAATTTTCCCTCATAGTAGCTGGTAGGGTGCTATGTTTTGGATTAGGATGAGAAGAGCGCTGATAACATGCTGATGTTTTAATTGTTGCAGAGCAGTGTTTACACCAGGCCAAGGACTTTTCGGGTTCTCGCTCTGTCCTGCCAGCGAGCAGGCTGGGGGTGCAGCAGGAGCTGGGAGGGGACAGACCCAGGACAGCTGACCCAAACTGGCCAAAGGGGTATTCCATACCATCTGACGTCATGCTAAACAATATATAGGGGTGGCTGGCCGGGGTGGGGGGGCCGGCTGCTCGGGAATAGGCTGGGCATCGGTCAGCGGGTGGTGAGCAATTGCATTGTGCATCACTTGTTTTCTTACACATTATTATTGTTAGTACTATTATCATTATCACTATTATTATTATTATTGTTATTATTATATTCCTTATATTCCTTATATTATTATATTCCTGTCTTAATAAACTGTCTTTGTCTCAACTCACCGGCTTCACTTTCCCGTTTCTCTCCCCCATCCCAGAGAGGGAGGGGGGAGGGTGAGCGAACGGCTGTGTGGTGTTTAGCTGCCAGCCCGGTTAAACCACAACATATGTTAACGACCCAAAGATAAGGGAACAAAAGACTGTATGCATAGTTAATGGAACCAACAAGAACTGGCTTGACTGCTGAAGTCTGTCAAAGACAGTAAAGGCCAGAAGATAAGCAGCAAGGAAGACTTCTGGCCTTCAACAAAAGACCACCAGAGTATGCCAGACGACCGACCACCCAAGGACTCCAGTATGCATACGAATAGAGATGGAACCTACATTAATGATTTTTCAGAGACCTGATGAATATACAAGAGACTTACGGGAAATTGTTGTGGTTTAACCCGGCTGGCAGCTAAACACCACACAGCCGTTCGCTCACCCTCCCCCCTCCCTCTCTGGGATGGGGGAGAGAAACGGGAAAGTGAAGCCTGTGAGTTGTGATAAAGACAGTTTATTAAGACAGGAATATAATAATATAAGGAATATAAGGAATATAATAATAACAATAATAATAATAATAGTGATAATGATAATAGTACTAACAATAATAATGTGTAAGAAAACAAGTGATGCACAATGCAATTGCTCACCACCCGCTGACCGATGCCCAGCCTATTCCCGAGCAGCCGGCCCCCCCACCCCGGCCAGCCACCCCTATATATTGTTTAGCATGACGTCAGATGGTATGGAATACCCCTTTGGCCAGTTTGGGTCAGCTGTCCTGGGTCTGTCCCCTCCCAGCTCCTGCTGCACCCCCAGCCTGCTCGCTGGCAGGACAGAGCGAGAAGCCGAAAAGTCCTTGGCCTGGTGTAAACACTGCTCTGCAACAATTAAAACATCAGCATGTTATCAGCGCTCTTCTCATCCTAATCCAAAACATAGCACCCTACCAGCTACTATGAGGGAAAATTAACTCTGTCCTAACTGGAACCAGGACAGATATCCACCCCTTATTCCATACCATTTATGTCATGCTCAGGTTACACTCTTTCCAATACCTTGTAATTAATCACCATTTCCATCTATGGTATATAGCAATCATGGTAGTGATGACATACAGTATTATATAATAATTAACATACTACAATTCAACTCATGGGCTATTCTCACCCAGTATCAAATCCCCTTGAGGTACACACCGGACCTCCCCATTCTTTTGCATTACCCACCAAGTGCATCCAGGTCCCTGAGCAAAAGCAATTCCACGAATGGGTTTGCCTTTTCCTGAGGCAGGAGTAGCCCAGACTGTCTTACCCAGCATGTTTCTTACGTGCACTGCAGGAACTTTATCCCCTTCTACAGTGCGTAACAGGTTTGATTGGGCAGGTCCAGCTCGGTTGGCAGATCCCCTGGTATTGACTAACCAGGTGGCCTTTGCCAAATGTGTATCCCAATTTTTGAATGTCCCAGCACCCATTGCTTTCAGTGTAGTCTTCAACAGTCCATTGTATCGTTCAACTTTTCCAGAGGCTGGTGCATGATAGGGGATGTGATACACCCACTCAATACCATGTTCTTTGGCCCAAGTGTCTATAAGGTTGTTTCGGAAATGAGTCCCGTTGTCTGACTCAATTCTCTCTGGGGTGCCATGTCGCCATAGGACTTGCTTTTCAAGGCCCAGGATAGTGTTCCGGGCGGTGGCATGGGGCACCGGATATGTTTCCAGCCATCCGGTGGTTGCTTCCACCATTGTAAGTACGTGGCGCTTGCCGTTGCGGGTTTGAGGGAGTGTGATGTAATCAATCTGCCAGGCCTCTCCATATTTATATTTCAGCCATCGTCCTCCATACCAAAGAGGTTTTGACCGTTTGGCTTGCTTGATTGCAGCACATGTTTCACAGTCATGAATAACCTGTGCTATAGTGTCCATGGTCAGGTCCACCCCTCGATCACGAGCCCATCTGTAGGTTGCATCTCTACCTTGATGGCCTGAGGTGTCATGGGCCCATCGGGCTATAAATAATTCACCATAAAACTCAATTTGGAATACAGGTACAGCAGACTGGAGATTAAGGCAATCAACATCGTGACTAGCAACTATTAAGCAGGTCCAATACTTATACCAATTTTAGTTTAACACACTCTGGTCGGATTTGTCGATATCTCAACCCTTCGGGCCCCACGTTGGGCGCCAAAAGGACTGTTGTGGTTTAACCCGGCTGGCAGCTAAACACCACACAGCTGTTCGCTCACCCTCCCCCCTCCCTCTCTGGGATGGGGGAGAGAAACGGGAAAGTGAAGCCGGTGAGTTGAGATAAAGACAGTTTATTAAGACAGGAATATAATAATATAAGGAATATAAGGAATATAATAATAACAATAATAATAATAATAGTGATAATGATAATAGTACTAACAATAATAATGTGTAAGAAAACAAGTGATGCACAATGCAATTGCTCACCACCCGCTGACCGATGCCCAGCCTATTCCCGAGCAGCCGGCCCCCCCACCCCGGCCAGCCACCCCTATATATTGTTTAGCATGACGTCAGATGGTATGGAATACCCCTTTGGCCAATTTGGGTCAGCTGTCCTGGGTCTGTCCCCTCCCAGCTCCTGCTGCACCCCCAGCCTGCTCGCTAGCAGGACAGAGCGAGAAGCCGAAAAGTCCTTGGCCTGGTGTAAACACTGCTCTGCAACAATTAAAACATCAGCATGTTATCAGCGCTCTTCTCATCCTAATCCAAAACATAGCACCCTACCAGCTACTATGAGCTACTTAACTCTGTCCTAACTGGAACCAGGACAACATACAATTGTGCTAGCTAAGACCTAGGAATCACTATCCTTTATCTTGTTCCCTGTCTCAAGTCCTCCCTTTTCTTTATCCTAGGCAAATTCTTTTGCTTATAACACTCCTTCTTGATTCAAAGTTTTCATAAAATTCTTACCAGTTTCTACCTGGTGCTTGATTCGGTTACACTTCCAGGTTTCATAATTATCTAGTCTTTTCATACAGCACCAAAATGCACACTGTACCAATACACAGGTTAAGAATATTAGTAAAAGCAAGATCAATATTCCTATAAACAATTGCTTAAGCCAAGAAAAGTTGGGTGACCAAGAGGTCAGTTTGTTCCATAATTCTCGAACCCACGAGGTGTCATCTTGAACTACCTTGTGTAAGATCTTGGTCTTTTCCCAAATATTTCTGAGATCAGTCTCAGTTCATCCTGCCTCATTTACGCACATACGGCAACTAATATTTATTAAAGTGCATACTTCCCCTTGGGAGGATAATAAAAGGTCTAGTGCCTAAAACGTTCTTATTGATTTGTTCTAGTTGTTTGCCCAAAACTATAATATGTTGTTGCGAATATTGGTTTCCTACTTGTGTTAGATCTTCTCCTTTGTATGGCATTTGGTAAGGCCTGCCATACAATATCTCAAAGGGGCTTAGTTTTACCAATACGTATTGGTTTCTTGACAGATAACTGTTCTGAGGTTATGGAGTCTGATTTCCGCAAGTCAACATGAGCCATTTGCCTGTGGCCTATACAGAGTGTGTTGCTGCCAATCAATCCCCAGCACTTTGCTGACTTGTTGGGTCAGTTCTGCAGTGAAGTGTGGTCCCCTGTCAGATGACATTACTGAGGGTACACCAAATCTCGGTGTAATTTCTTTCAGCAATACTTTGGACAGTTCTCTGGCTTTGTTAGTTCTACATGGGAATGCTCCTGGCCATCTGGAAAAGGTGTCTGTTAGTATCAATAGGCATCTAAACCCCCCTTTTCTTGGGAGTTCGAATAAATCAATTTGCCACTGTTTCCCATGAACATCTCTCTTCCCTATTGTTCCCATTTGGGGTTTGATTCCTGTTTGTGGGTTATTTTTTACATGCTGATGTAAAATTCACTGCAAAGGGAACTGTGTTTGTTGAAGTTAAAATTAAAAATAAATAAAGGCATGTCATCTTTATAAATTGTATCACTGGACTGCTTGTAAGACAGTCTTGGTTAACTACGAAATGTACAATTAAGTTGTAACAATGTCATAGCTAATAAATGCTTGAATAAGTATAGAAATAAAAAAGGTATTTTAATTACTAAGAAGAATCATATGCACTGTGCATTGACCAGAAGTACTTAGGAAAAGCAATATAAGAAAATATAATATATAAAGTAGATTAAGTTTTCCATTTGTATAGTTTTTCCCAGTTTGGGCAATGAATCATCCTGCCCCTGTAAATTTATGTTAAAAGTAACTGTTGCCTGCAGTCACAGCAGTATAACTTTCTTGATTTCTTCTTAGTGAAGCCTAGGAATTTATGTCTTCAGTGTGAATGATCATGCCAGGAAAGGTAAGAAGGGTTAATTGGGCCCAATCTAATCTGCTGATCTAGAGCAGATTGTTTTAGAAAAATATTGGATTGCCATTTCAGTACTACAAACAAGGAAGAGTTTGCTGAAATGCTTGACATGAAAAATTAGTGAGGTCCCTTATAGGAAGACATGAGAAGGGCAAGGAACAAAGGCTGAGCTCTGCAGCACAGCCTGATGTTCACATAATAGAAAATAGATGTTTTCATGAAACAGCATGAACACTATATTTCATGATTTTGAAACCAGTTATTTCTCATGGAAGTGGGTTTTTTTGGAAAGAAAATAAGGGGATAAAATGTTTCTCAGTTTAGAGCTTTATCACAAAATGTGGAAGTTTAGGGACGATGACTTATCTGCCCTCCTATTTCTCCAAAACTACCAGCAGTAGTGTTCTCTGTGTACACAGCAGTACAGCAATACCAGCTTGTGTCTTTGGATGGCAGCAGCATTCTGAGGAGACGATTCAACCCGAAATGCCCTGGTTTATATCAGTTTTGCGTTGCTCAGATTCCACTGGCCTTGATGCTGAGCTCAAGGCTAGCACTGTAAGCTGAGGGCTGATTCAGTTGACCTTCACTGTGTAATATGGGAGGCATGGCAGGGATGTGTGGACTGTTACATGAGACTTGGTAAGACAAGGAAAGAGGTCTCACCTGTCCAGTTATCAATCCTATTCCCAAATCAAATGTAGTGATTATCTGCAGCATCAACCAGCCAAATGTGTTAGGCCAAAATCCATCAAAAGGTTCTTGTCATCTTCTGTGCTGCCTGTGGAATGAAAGAACTGTTAATAATAAGATATTTTAAAATATATATTCTAAAGTAGTTTACTAAAAATATAGTACTAAAAATATATTTTAAAATATAAAAAATATTTCTGAAAAGTTGTGCTCTATAGGGATTTTTCCTTCCCTTGCTCAAAGAATTGTTTTCTTAGCTTGTCTCGCTGTGCTCAAATTATTATATTTCCTCCACTGCCACTTTACTTCTTACCTGGGGTGCTACAGAATCAGGGGTTTAAAAGGTTTCCTCAAAATTAGTTCTGACCTGAATCTGACATGAAAATAATAGTAAGCTTTTAAGATGTTTCAAGCAAACCTTGAAGAGATTTGTCCACTTGTATTTGAACCCTTAGTGGTTACAAGCTAGCTTTAGATCCGATAAAGAGCTCATTGTAAAATAAACTCTAATAAAATAAGCTTATCCCAGCAGCTAAAAAATCTCAAAGTAAAAACAAAGTTTGAAAGACCTGTTTCCCTCATATATGTATATATATATATAATTTAATGTTTAATTGGACCTTTTATGAGAAGTACATGATATCAATGGTCCTAAAGTCTACATTTTTCAGAAGCTATTTTCTGAAGAAAGTATTTCAATGTATCATTTTTATATAGCCAGGTTTTGTTATGTCTCGTTATGGCAGAATGGAGCTTTGCTTTCATACATTTTAAAAAGAGCTTATAGTAAACATAAAGAAGGTACAGTAATATTTGTATTGGCTCTCTAAATCAAAACAAGGTCCATAAAATTAATCCAATTCTCCACAGCCCTTAAATCTCCTCCAGTCTCTGAGCTACAGCATCACGGCAGACAAATGTGGGTGTCAAGCCACTTGAGCAATTCCAAGTGAGCAATTTATTTCTGTTAGCTTCTTCTTAACTAAAGAACTGCAAATACTTACTGTATTCCGCCATGGCCAAGCAAACACATATGCTGTAATCTCTAAGAGGGCTTATTTTGTTTTCTTGTACCTAGGAATAAAATCACAGACCCTGAGTCCAGAATTCCCCCCAACTATATTATATGGATCAAAACCAAGGTGGTCTAGATTTCAGTTTTTTTAATCTCCCAGCAAATCAGGCTAGCAGCTGAAAGAAAATCGTTCCCTCTGGCTTGGGTTGATGTCTTTTAGAAATGTTGAAACTAACAGCAAGAGTGGTACTATGAAGAAAGGGACAAAAATGCTGTTCCAAATGATGATGAAGTATAATTGAAATAAGTTGGCAACAGACATTGCTGGTTCCGTGATGTAAGACAACCCGCATTCCCACACCCAAGAGAACCCAGCAAAGACAATAAATGCATTTATACCGATGTACAGTAATTTCTCAGTTGCCATGGTGAGGAACAGATAACCTAAGGAGATGAACGAGAGATGTTAGGTAACAACTATGAAGTGAAAAAGTTGAAAATTGGTAAAAGGATGCTAATGCTAATGACATCAGAAATATATGTGTTCCAGTATTCATTACTAAAAACAGAACAATTTCATGGGAAATCCTGATCTCTTTTACTTTCCTGATGTTTTTTTTATCAGACTTTGCAGAAGACACTTGTTTGTGTTTGTCATTTGAGCTTTCTTTTCAACAGGACTGGTGGCCTGATCTTTTTGAACCTGTTGAAATGCAATGCATGTCCATGGATTTTGCAAACTTAAACTGCTCATTAAACTGATATATTTATATGTTATGTAAGGGCCAAGTCATCAGAAGTTTGGTGCTTTGTCACTACCTGTCTGCAACCCTCTCTAAACAGCTGGTCATTATCTTATACATATACCAAAGGAAAATTGATCTGGCTCTTTTCACAAATGCACACACTTGTACACATAATTTTAGTTCCCTCTTCACTCAGTTTTGTGGTTTTACTATCAGTGTATTTATTTATTTATGGAATAGGGACCGTTTGATTCCCTGCATGTTTTTGTTTGTTTGTTTGTTTGTTTGTTTTCAAAATGTCATGCGAAAGGCCCAACAACAGCTTAAACTGAGAGGAAAACAGTATAACTCAGTCTGTAGAAAGGAATTGCAAGCATGTGAGTGGAACAACCTGAAAAAATAGCTTTTTGAAAATATGTTATTCTTGGGAGAAATCCATAATCTTTGCAGCTCCTTTAAGCAATGAGGCAACATGTAGTTATATACAACTTTCAGTTATAATAAGATTTAACATGTAATGATATTTGGTATACATTTTTCCCCTAGAGAGAAACCAGTGTTAATTTGACAATATCCATGCAAAAGCAAGCAAACAAACAACAAAAAAAAATCCCACTTTTGAAAGTTTTCTTTTAAAAATGTTGAATTTACCCACATCCATTTAGCAGCATAACCTACAGAAACAATCATTTAATAGGTGAGAATAAAGGTGGATAAGGTCTAATGAGAGAATAATATTTCTGCATTACATAAGTGTAAATCTGCACAGTTAAAGGGGGGGGGGGAGGGAGGGCATTGAATTATGTCCTTACATATATATAACACGCTATAACAAGCATACTTAACACCATGCTGATATTAGAAAACACTCAAGGTTACTTGATTTCAGTTTAAATGAAAATAACAGGACTTTTCCTTGCTGAAATCAGCCACAAGACGGAGAGATGATCGCAAAATAAACTATCTTGTTGATTCTACAAATTTGATGTCTCTAAAATAAACGTTGTGATAGATTGAATTATAGGATGCTGGTAAAGTTTGGAAAGATTGCCTGTTTTTTTGTTGCTGTTGGTTTGTTGTTGTTATTCTTTTGTTTTGTTTTGTTTTTAAATGAAACATTTTGTCTCTGCAATGTAGTAGAGAATGTAAACCAGCACGAGGAAGATATGCATCATTCTAATTTGCTGTGTCCTTCTAAAACATGAAGTATTTTTTCTGAAGTCATGATGATCACACAGGTCCAGGATTTAGTTTGATATCCTGCCAGCAGTGTTGTGGATTATCCTGCAGGACACACAGAAGCATCTCAATTTCTGCTTCTCTCTCTTCCTATGGCAAATAAAAAAGGGACACTTAAAAGACTGAGCAAAAACTTTAATTGGCTGCACCTTGGAAAGTAAAAAGGTTTTTCTTCTGCTTAAATATATGTATACTTAAATCATCAGGCTCTGTCAGTAGATAAAAATTGGAATACAATATTGTAGATCTATAAGGTTTTATACTTCCTGAGGTGAAAGTCTAGATGATATGTTTCCAGCACAAGAGAGCATTTTTTTTCCTTTTGCCCAACAAAAATGTAAGAATATAATCGATTTGTTTATATTCTGCAGTGAATAGTTAAACATAGTGACACATTATATTGCTCTGCCCTTACCCTCCCAGACATATTTCATATTGTTTCTTGCTGAGTAAGACCTTCACTGGAGCTCAGTGACTGAAAGGGGCAAAAGTAAACCTCGCCAGAGGAATAGGAGTAGTCCTTTACAAAAGCTTAAATGAGTTCAGGACAGTGAGAAAACAGTAGATAGAGACAACAGGAGAATTTGGCAGAGAAGCTTGCTGTGGAAGGCCATGGTTTATGACCAGGCTCACATTCCATTCACACTTCCATTCACATTTATTAAGTTATATTCCCTTCATCAAGATCCCCACATCATCTCTGTAAATCAAGCTAATCTTTTCATCAGCTTTAGAGGTTACTGGAATCAGGACCAAAATATGGGTACTCATTGTTATTATTTATTATTAATTCTGCATAGTGATAATACTCAGAAGTCATCCTGTTATAGGCTATGCACAGTGCAAATATATAAAGGGAACACTCTTTGGTTTAAAGAGCTTACAAGGTTATATTACGCCATGGTAATTTGCAAAAGTATGACTTGTTACAGAAACAGTGAATTCTAGAGAGCTATATGAATCTACATGTCAAGAAAAGAAACAAACTTGTATATTCTTACAAACCAGTAAGAGTGGCAGAAATAAGAGTTCTTGTACTAGTGGTTGTAATACCCATAATACAAGAGATGTGTTTCAAGAGTGTTTGATATTAGACTATTTTGTAAATGTAACATGAATGTCCTTGTGCATTATGGATAGTAAAAACATGAGTAGATGAGCTGATCCTTTTCTTATGATTCTGTTATAATTACTATTATTAATATTATTATTATAATCACATCAACATACCCATTAAAGGTATGTAATCTTAAATTGTAATTCAATATCAAAGTTCCTGACATATAAGCAAATCAATTCAGCTTTTGCTCTTGCCATTTATGATAAGACTAAAAATGGACAATGAAATGACTAGTGAAACATTATGCTACATATTGTTATGAAACCCTATCTCATATTAAGTTGAATAGGGTTCGGCAGGGTCATTCAACTACTCTACTGACAGAAAAGTGGGTTTGGCACCCCAGATTATGAAATAGAGCTTTAATTCCCAACATATTTCATATGGACAAAACTTCTGTTACCATTTTATCAGCCCCATATTTATCCAATTTTGGAAACAGTTTATGGTAGTTTATATTGTGTGTCTAGTAATTGTCCTGGTTCCAGTTAGGACAGAGTTAATTTTCCTCCTAGTAGCTGGTAGGGTGCTATGTTTTGGATTAGGATGAGAAGAGCGCTGATAACATGCTGATGTTTTAATTGTTGCAGAGCAGTGTTTACACCAGGCCAAGGACTTTTCGGCTTCTTGCTCTGTCCTGCCAGCGAGCAGGCTAGCTGGGAGGGGACAGACCCAGGACAGCTGACCCAAACTGGCCAAAGGGGTATTCCATACCATCTGACGTCATGCTAAACAATATATAGGGGTGGCTAGCCGGGGTGGGGGGGGCGGCTGCTTGGTGATAGGCTGGGCATCGGTCAGCGGGTGATGAGCAATTGCATTGTGCATCACTTGTTTCATACATGTTATTATTATTAATACTATTATCATTATCACTATTATTATTGTTGTTATTATTATTTTCCTGTCTTAATAAACTGTTTTTATCTCAACTCACCGGCTTCACTTTCCCGTTTCTCTCCCCCATCCCAGAGAGGGAGGGGGGAGGGTGAGCGAACGGCTGTGTGGTGTTTAGCTGCCAGCCGGGTTAAACCACAACAGTAATATAAATTTTTTTAAGAACACAAAAGTGATTTTAATGTCATATGACAGAAAGAGAAAATATGTTCTTTAGAACCTGTGTCTAACTGCAATTTTCAGTCTTTGATCTTGAAAGAATGAGTTCCTTTAAGGGATTATGGTTTTGGTCAGATTAGACTAAATGCAAAAGCATTATTTCTGTACATCTATGCCTGTGCTCATCAGGAGTTGAAGTCAGTGCAGTCAGATACACACCTGAAGCTCAGAACTGATTGATATCATATGTGTCTCCAATGCATTCCCCTTCTCAAAAGCAAGATCAGCTATTTCTCTGTCATTTCTGATGGATATTTGTCTAATTTGTTCTTAAAGACCTTTGATGTTGGATGAACCACTGACATCTTGTGCAATCTATTTTAGTACTTCATGATCTCTCTAATTTAAGAAGTTGTACTAAATATCAAAGCAGAATCGTCCTTGCTGCAGTTCGACTGGTACTCGTTCCCTTTACCAAGGGTACTTTAAACTCGAGAGTATTTTCTGCAGAACTGCTGTCTTAGTCAATCATGCTCCATCTATCTAGTCTATGTAGTCTTTTTTCCCATCACTATTGAACAGTGTCTTGGTTTTTTGCCTCACTTTGACGGCTGAATTCTGATATTCTCCTCTGATATGCTAACTTCTTAGATCTGTGTGGCCTTTATTTTTAATATACAGACTATCAGACTATCCTTGTGGGTCCCTTCCAACTCAGGATACTGTATGATCCTGTCCTTCAAGTATTTAGACATTCTGGACCCTGGCTCCTGACGAAATTCTCTGAAGTAATGTACATTGTTTTGACTTGCTTGTTTTTGACAAATTTGTGATGGATGCAGATTATTTTATTCCTTCAGGCTTTCAAATATCACTGGCTATATGCTGCATCATTTTTCCTAAAATTGAAATTAGAGTGGCTGACCCATAATGCTCCAGCTTACTTTTTTTTTTTTTTTAGTGATTGTCATGGTTTTGGCTGGGTTAGATTCAATTATCTTCATAGAGACTCACATGATGTTGTGTGTTGGATTTGTGATGAAAATAGTGGTGATAACACACTGATGTTTCGGTTGTTGCAGAGCAGCGCTCACCCAGAGCCAAGGACTGTTCAGCTTCCCGTGCTGCCCTGCCAGTGAGGGGGCTGCGGGTGCACCAGGAGCTGGGAGGGGACAGAGCAGGACAGGTATATGTACTCATATATATGTATTCATATATATGTATCCATAAATCCAGGCATTCTTAAACCTAATAATGTAAATATTTATTAGTTACTGACTTAGACACATTTGATGAGACTGAGTAGTCTATCTTTTTCTAATCCTTGGATTCTATCCCACTGATGTTCTTATGAAATGTAACAGTTTCCTATCATTTAATCAAATAACTGAATTTTTCAGTGAAGTTTTTTTCAAAAATAGCATTATGGATCCTAACTGTCTATATCTGTCAGTAACTTCTTTCCCTCTTTGACAGAAGATTTTTCTTTGGTATAGTTTTTTCAGCTCAATGTTAATAAAGGAGTCTCTTTTGCTTTCTTGGTCTTTGCTTGTTTTTGTTTTGTTTGCATTTATTGCCACATCATAAAATACTTTTGATTGGTCTTGCCATTGTTTCCTTTTCCTGCATATTTTATTTATTTTTTTGATTACTGATGAGCCAAATGTACCTTCATTTTTTTGAATTAGTCCTCAATAATTTTTGTGTAAATCTTTATAGTGCTTCTTTAAAGAATTAGCACTGTTCTTTAACAACTTTTCATCATTTTCTCAGCCTCTCTACAATCATGTCTAGAAAGTTTATTATTCTGATGTTATTATTAATTTGTATTTCTTATCCTACCTCATGTCCATTTGTAATATCTCCCAATATGTATAAGTGTTTTAAATCTCTTACTAACACTAAGTTTTTTGATGTACATAACTTTTCACTACAAAAAAATACTCTCAGTTATCTTCTTTTTCTAACTCAGTGGTGCTCAGCATGAAAATATCTGTATGCTCTCTCCCCTTTAGTCTTTAGCAATACATTTTCAGCAGTCTATCTATAGGATAAACCTCACCAAAAAAAAAAAAAAGACATCAGGAACTGATAAATAAAGCAATAACTTTCATGATGTGACCAAAGTAAGTAGAAATGGTAGGTCTACCCTCTTAAGATGAGCAAAATATCCTTGAATGACTAAAGCTAAGTTTTAGTGTGATAGATCAGAAAAATAGACTTCAAATAAGAAAACTCAGATGTGCTGTGAAATACAAAATAAAAAGAAAATCCCCAACCTCCACCTTTGCTAGACAGATCTCTTCCTGTCACCTTACTCTCAGCCCACCAACTTACAGTGACTTTCAGAGTTACAAGAAACTTGAATTTCTCTGTACAATGCAACATTCTGCAGGCACTGATGTCTCTCCCACACAGGATCATTTTCAGCTCATGTATTCTAGAAGGTGATCCCAATGTGGAGTTTCTCTCTGCCCAGACTCAGCGGTTCTGAGGAAAAAAGAACATTTTCCCTCCTTCCAAAGAGAATAATCCAACTACCAAACACAGTAGTGAAGGATAAGGCAAAAATATTCACAACCTTTCTTGTAAAACAGAACATGTAGCAGCATATTCCAAAATAAGGTCAAACCTGAACCTTGATCCAATACCAGAATTTTAGCAATGATATTAATTTAGTTCCTAACTGTATTATTCCCTCTTGAAACTCATTGTCACTTTTGAGCTGGATAAGGTCATTCACAAAAGTGTCTCTGAATTACAGAGAGGTTAGGATACCTGAGGTTCACCTATTTCAAACTCCCACTTGAAGCGGGTCTATCACCAACACTAGACAAGGCCAACTGTGGCTTTGTCTAGTGGAGTCTCAAAATCCTCAACAGATGGAAATTCCACAGATTCTCTGGGAAACCTGTTTCAGTGCTGCTAGTGAGAATGATTTTCCTCATCTCCAACCTGAAACTCCTAAGTCATACTTCATTGTCATTTAATGTTGTCTTGCCATCTGCCCCCAAACAGAAATGTTTGACTCTGCTGTCTTTATAACTGCTTTTCAGGTAGCTGTAGGCTCCTGTACACGTTGGTTGTGACTCTGGAATGCTTAACTTTTTGCTCTCTCACTTGCACTGAATCCAGTACTGATTTCAGTGTCAAATCCTGCCCGCTTAAGGGCAGAGCATTATTGTCAGATGATGCCCAAACTAGTTTCTCTGAGTAAAGTGGTAGAGCTTTCTTTATTATTGGAGTCACTCACAGGAGTATGGAGCAGACAATACTTAATGCTGCAGAAAGCAGGTGGGTAAGCTGAGTTAGATATGTGGATGGAAGCCAGGCATGCAGCTTGGTTTCAGGCCAGAGAAAAGATTCTGGTTCATTCTATTTGCTAGTATAGATACAGTTAAAAATGCTTGCTGAGTCATCTTTGTTGAACATGCAGGCAGTTGGGAACTAGCATATGTTAAATCAGCTTGAATGGAAAGAAATATTTCCAGACCAAATTCTCACAATCCAGATGTGCTTTGTATGAGATGCTTCTGTCAATCTACTGATATTTAAAGCAAATCAGCCATTAAAACTACTTCAGTATCAATTACAAAACTTCAGAGTCATTATCTGCTACTACTCTTCGGATGCATGTGCAACAACCATTTAAGACATTTTCCATGTCTGCTTAGATAGACACATTAAAAATAACAAGGCAAGACCCAGTGAAACTACTTGGTATATCTTAAGTGATAAAAATAATAATTGAGCAATATGCATCACTGCATTGTGGTCACCCTTTTTAGCTCTGGATGCAAGATTACCCAAAAATACAACTTAACAGTCAGTAATTATCTAATCACAAAATACTAATGTGATGTTCATTTTCTTCTGTATGTACCAGAGACTGTTATGTCATTGTTATCAGAAAGTCTCATCTTAAGAAAATCAGACATCTGTTATGGTGAAATGAGTCCCTTTACGGGCAACCTGATGCTCCCTGTTAGTGGTTAAATCACTGAAATACAGTAATAACTAATAAACACTTAAGGGAAAGGAATCTTATTATTTCTTCTCCACACAATCAAGATCCTGTGAAGTTAATAAAGACAAAATCCAAATACAATGATTGTATTGCTGGTATAGTCAATGATGCAGCACATACAATTGGACAAGAAAATGCAGAATGGAAAGAATAATTTGCTTACTGGGTTCTGCCTCAACTGTAATTGATGAAGAAAAGAATAATAAAAATATATATATAGCCCACAAAAACTCTGGTCCTCACAGTACAGAGTTCAGTGAAATCACCTGTTTCAACGTGAAGTTATTTTTCTTATTTTTAAGGAAAAAAGTACATAAAATGATAGGCCACATCATACAGTGGAAACAAAACAAAACAAAACAAAAACCTGAAAGTTATATATGGTCATTGTGTAAATTGATGGTGCAATACTGGGTAGAATATCACATGATATTACAAAGTATATACAGAAAATTAACATCTGCAAGGTCTGTTCATTTCAGAGATTTCAAAATGCTGACAAGCAAAAAATGATATAGTTCAGAAGTACGTATAGAACTTTAACCAGCTTGCATGGATCCTTCAGAAGTTTAGACAAGCATCAGGTTTGATCTAGCAGCATCTTTCTCCATTTAGAGAGCCTGAATGTATGGTTAAACACAAAAATAAATATATAGGAATACAATTTTAGTTTTTGACTCAGTCATCTATCTCCTTGTGGTATACTTCACCAAACACCTTTAGGACAAAGGCATGTGTACAGTACAGTAACTATTACTTACTCACTAGGAAATACAAGAGAAATGTTTTTGCATTTACAAACTAAATAGAAATGCTTCCATGAAGTAGTTATTGAAATAAAAATATAATTCTATATAAAATGTTCCTTTTTTTTTTTTACGTAGTCTTTATCAGTTGCCAGTGTTGTACATGGGAACATCAAGGTTATTAAACTTTTAGTTGTTTTTATTAAGAAATTCACTTAATAAACAAAGGAAGAGAGGAGGAGGATGTAATCTCAGTAGAGCTGGGGAATGTGAGACGTAAAAAATCACATTGCTTAATTTAATTTTTATATTAATACTGTTAAATTGCCATCAACTTGTGTACGGTCCTGTTACTTGATTTAGAAGTGATTTATTTTGTTAATCTATTTCTAATTGGAACAGAGAAACAAATAAAGAACTGGTTCTGACAAAGTGAATGAAAGAGTTTGGATCAATATAGCTATACTGGTTTATAATCGGATGCTAGATTACACTGGTGCAAATTTCCCATGTAAAGGAGTTTTGTTTATGGATTTATGGAAGTATGTGTTGCAAGCTTAAGTATCAGAAATATTCATACTTCATACATTTCAATTAATTCTTCACTCAACAGCTTAAATTAGTACCTTTGTCTGAGAGTATAAATAACATAATAGGCTGTACTCAGAAGTGATATTTAAGAGTTTTAAGCCTTTATGTACTCTTATACAGAGCAAACCAACACTGGAAAAGGTAGCAGTAATGTGACTTGTACCAAAGTTTATTTTCAATATCCCATGCTATCGGTGGGTCAAAATTTATAGACTTGAGTTGGTTAACATTAGGCTGAAAATCTAGAAGTTGATACAAGCTATTCCACCTTTCCCATTTATTTAGATTGCTGTTTGAACTTGTCCCAGTGAAGTTATTCATGTAAGGATGAATCCAATTAGGAGAAACAGAACTGTGTCAATGAATTACCCTACATGTCAGGGATGGAAAACTCCTTTATTCCCCTCCCCCCCCCTCCCCCCCCCCCCTCCCCCCCCTGCATTTCAGGACACAACCATGTAGGCTAGTGATGACTCAGACTGAGTTGGGAGATAGAGTTGACTTGCTGAAAGTTTTTTTTTCTCTGCATCCACACAACATGGTGAAATTCTGATCCATGACTGCAACTTGAGTATTTTTCTCTCATTTCTCTTACATTCTGACAAAAAGATACTAGATTTACAAAGCTGATCACTCCACTACTTATGTACATTTGAAATTGAAAGACAGAACTATTACTGAAGGGGAAAACACCATCTTGTATGATCTCCTCACATGTGAAATATGGCTAAATCCAGCCCTGGAGCCAGCAGAGTGCATGGTAGACTCCTTCGGGCTGATGTGTCAGTAAGAGTTAATGTTTCTGACAAGCATTCACCCCTCAGCTGCACACCATGCAGTCTGTTCACTGGGAAGACCCAAATCAAATTTAGCAGGACTGGTATCAAGAACTATGTATGCAATTATAAGGTGGTTGCTGTCCTTGGCACTGGCTGCAGTTCCCCTTTTGGCACTGTTGAGCAGTGACAACTTCAGTCTGACAGGACAGATGGATGTTCTCTTGCAGATGGAGCTCATGGGTATGCTTTGCTGGAGGAGAAACTTCCTATGATGCCACGTGTACTGCAATGCAAGCAGGCTGGAAATGAACTGTGAGAAATTGCAAATCACCTGCATTTTTTAGCATATATACAAGCTTTATTTCCAGAAGGTATTATATTGTCTCCCAGATTACATGTTTGCACCAGTAAATATGACACCAACAAAAACTTATTCTTTATTAATCCCTCTTTAGAGACACCATGGAAGGCAGTATAGATGGAGAGAGAAATCTCAGTTGCTTAAAAATAAAAAAAATCAATATTCAATAACTGAATTTAAATAAATAAAACAATATGTAAAGACTCCACTGTGACTAGATCACATATAATTTCTGTGCTTTAATCTGCGTACTGTAATATTCTTTCTGCTTCTTTATTGCTGTTTTTTCCCCTCAGCTGCTCAAATTATACTTGATTCTTTTCACAGTAAGGCCTCAAACGATAAAGGTAAGATCACAACACCTCCATTGCACAGGGAAGTATCAGTCATATCAGTTTTATCACAAGGCAAGCTTGTGATAAAGCCTTCAAACAAAGTGTCCAAAGTCTGCCAGCAAGTTAACTAAATTCTTATTAAACTAAGAATTGCTACTTGCCAAACCACCAACTTCTCTTTATCCAACATTCAGAACCAGAAGGTATATGATGATGCTGTTGGTAGAATTGTGCAACCCTAACCTGTAACAATTTTTCAGTAAACTACCAGCAGCACATTAGATTATAGAATCCTACAAAATTTCCTCTTTATATGAAAATATAATGCATAATTTTAAAAAATAAGGAATTAATAATTTGTACAAGCTATCTGGAATAAAAGTTCTGTGTTACTTATTTCCGAATGACAACAGTAATTTCACTGTATGTTACCTACTGCTTTTTACTACAATGCCCCTTTCCAATGATTCACTTTGAAGTATTCTATGGACTTCAAATTCTGTCTAAATTCTATATCATGCTTAAAATGAGATCTGGAGGGCAGGTGTCAGAGAAGAGAATTTAAATAGCCACATGAAAATATATCTGTACCCAGCTGCAAAAGAGGTACAAGATGATATAGGCTGTCTGTATTAGGAACAAATGGGAGTCTGGGGAAGAGAGCAGCCCAGGGACCTGATATCATTAACAAGACATCTTTCTATACATGATGACTGCTTCTATTCTTTGTGGTGGACCTCTAGCTGAACAGAATTGTTCAGAAGCAGAAAGATTGTGACATTAAATTTGTTGGGAGTAGACTGTAGGATTGTAGTAACAGACAAATGCCATTCTTATGTATATGTATAGTTTAATACCACCAAAATTATTACAGAGTTAAGAACTTGCATATGGTAGCATGACCATAAAATGAAAAAAGAAGAAAAAGAAGATGGTGATGTATGCATGTCATAATGACATTTCTTTCCTACTTAGCAAAGCTAGTAAAATATGGAGAAAGCATAACCTTAATAATTCTTTTCAGTTCAACTTTATTATTACTATTATTATTTTGGTCAACTACTGCTTCAGAGTATATGTTGTTCACTATTTTTATCGCAATGTGTTTTTGTTTGTTTGTTTGCTCTGTATTATGACCTTGGAATGCTGCAGTTTTATAAAGATGTTAAGTACTAAAAAGCAATATTTAAATCACTGCCCCTGTGAATCCAGCTTCCAAATGCAACTCAGTGGTAGCAACTATTCCAGCATTACTAAAGCGGCAGGAGTTATGATCTTGCAAATATATTTTAGCATTTCCTCTCAAGGAAATCCGAGGCGAGGTGAGGAAATCAAGCCGAGGCGATCCGCTCCAGGGCAGACACATTCTGCAGCGGAACAGGGGATCAAAGCGGGCAGGCCTTTTTTTCGGCATCAAGGCCACTCGAAGCAGCTGAGGGAGCCGCCAAGACCCAGAAGCCCTCGCAAGGGAGGCTGACGAGGTGTAGGTGGAGCCAGCAGTGCTCCCTCCCCTGACGTTCAAAAGCAGCCCCAAGGGAGCATGAGCGACCAGGAACGTGGCGAACAGGATGGGCAAATAGGGTGTGGCGCATAAGTAGGGTGTGACAGTTTGCGCAGGCAGGGTGCGCTCAGGAGAACAGCTAATCTACCGGCTGTCTACCTATAGCTAAACTGCCATGGTCTCCACTAGGCAGAAAGATCTTTCTAGAAAGTCTTTGGAGACCCAGACTGAGTGCCTGCTCCAAAATGCAGCAGTTCAGGTCTCTGGGTGCAGGGAGTGCCTGAGCCTGTTGCTGCCATCTGAGGGCAGCAGAGACACCGTGTGTGTGAGGTGTGAGCAGGTGGATGACCTAGTCAGCCTGGTGGCAGAGCTCAAGGAGGAGGTGGAGAGGTTGAGGGCCATCAGGGAGTGTGAGTGGGAGATAGACTGGTGGAGCAACTCCCTGCAAGGCCTGAAGGAAAGGCACCGGGGTGAGACACCCCAAATGGGGGTGGACCCTCTGCCCTGTCCCTGTCGAGCAGAGGGAGGGGACCTGGGAGATGAGGAGGAATGGAAGCAGGTCCCTGCTTGGCATCACAGGCAACCCCCCTCCCTACCGGCCCCACCTTCCCAGGTGCCCTTACACAACAGGTTTGAGGTCCTGAAGCTTGAGAGACCAGTGGGTGAGGATGAGGTAGAAAGTCTACCCAGGAGGATACCTAGGGCGAGGAGGTCGACTCCATGCCTCAAGACTGCCTCCACTAAGAAAGAAAGAAGGGTGATCGTTGTAGGCGACTCCCTTCTCAGGGGAACAGAGGGCCCTATTTGTAGGCCTGACCCTACCCATAGGGAAGTCTGCTGCCTCCCTGGGGCCAGGGTCAGGGACATTGCCAGAAACCTTCCTAACCTGGTTCGCCCCTCTGATTACTATCCTCTGTTGATAGTCCAGGCTGGCAGTGATGATATTGATGAGAGAAGCCTGAAGGCTATCAAAAGGGATTTTAGGGGACTGTGACGATTAGTAGATGGAGCGGGAGTACAGGTGGTGTTTTCCTCCATCCTTACAGTGGCAGGGAGGGGTACAGAGAGGACACGGAAAGCCCACCTGATAAACACATGGCTCAGAGGATGGTGCCAACACAGGAATTTTGTGGTTTTTTTTGACCACGGGGTGCTTTACTCAGCACCTGGCCTGATAACTTCAGATGGGTTCCACCTGTCTCTTAGGGGAAAACGGATCCTAGCCCAGGAGCTGGCAGGGCTCATTGAGAGGGCTTTAAACTAGGAAAGAATGGGGATGAGGATGAAATAAGGCTCGTTAGAGGTGTACCAGGGGGAACAATGTCAGGGTTGGGGGAGAAAGCAATGGCCCAACTGAAGTATATCTCCACTAATGCACAGAGTATGGGCAACAAACAGGAGGAGCTGGAAGCCATCATGCAGCAGGCTAGCTATGACTTGGTTGCCATCACTGAAACGTGGTGGGACCACTCCCATGACTGGAGTGCTGCAATGACTGGCTATAGGCTCTTCAGAAGGGACAGGCAGAACAAAAGGGGAGGCGGTGTGGCTCCCTATATTAGAGCAAGTTTTGAAGTTGTGGAACTCGAGACTGGGAATGATAAGGTTGAGTCCCTATGGGTTAGGATCGTTGGGAAGGCCAACAAGGCAAGCATCCTGGTGGGGGTCTGTTATAGACCACCAAACCAGGATAAGGAGACGGATGAGGAGTTCTACTGGCAGCTGGCAGAAGTTGTGAAATCGTCAGCGCTTGTTCTCGTGGGGGACTTCAACTTCCCAGACATATCTTGGACATGCAATACAGCTCAGAGAAAGCAGTCTAGGAGGTTTCTGAAGAGCGTGGAAGAGTTTCCTGACACAGTTGGTTAGTGATCCTACCAGAGGAGGTGCCCCGCTAGACCTTCTGTTCACAGAGAAGGACTGGTGGGAGCTGTCTTGGGCAGAGTGACCACGAAATGGTAGAGTTCTCTATTCTTGGCAAAGTCAGGAAGGGGATCAGTAAAACCGCTGTCTTGGACTTCCGGAGGGCTGACTTTGAGCTGTTCAGGACACTGGTTGGCAGAGTCCCTTGGGAGGCAGTTCTGAAGGGCAGAGGAGTCCAGGAAGGCTGGGCACTCTTCAAGAAGGAAATCTTAATGGCTCAGGAGTGGTCTGTACCCACGTGCCCAAAGATGAGCCCGCGCGGAAGAAGACCGGCCTGGCTGAGCAGAGAGTTGTGGCTAGAGCTTAGGAAGAAAAAAGGGTTTATGATCTTTGGAAAAGAGGGCGGGCCACTCAGGAGGACTATAAGGATGTTGTAAGTCTGTGCAGGGACAAAATTAGAAAGGCCAAAGCTCATCTGGAGCTCAATCTGGCTACTGATGTTAAAGGTAACAGAAAATGTTTTTATAAATACATATAAACAGGAAAAGGAGGACTAAGGAGAATCTCCATCCTTTACTGGATGCGGGGGGAAACTTAGGGACAAGAGATGAGGAAAAGGCTGAGGTGCTTAATGCCTTCTGAGGAGGCTCAGGGGAGACCTCATCGCTCTCTACAGTTACCTTAAAGGAGGCTGTAGCAAGGTGGGGATTGGTCTATTCTCCCACGTGTCTGGTGGCAGGACGAGGGGGGATGGGCTAAAGTTGCGCCAGGGGAGGTTTAGGTTGGATATTAGGAAGAACTTCTTTACTGAAAGGGTTGTTAGGCATTGGAATGGGCTGCCCAGGGAAGTGGTTGAGTCACCATCCCTGGAGGTCTTTAAAAGACGTTTAGATGTAGAGCTTAGTGATATGGTTTAGTGGTTTAGTGGAGGACTTGTTAGTGTTAGGTCAGAGGTTGGACTAGGTGATCTTGGAGGTCTCTTCCAACCTAAATGAGTCTGTGAGTCTGTGATTCTGTGAAATAAGGTACCTTACTGTTTCAATGCTCTGAGTGTCATCTTTGTGTGCAACATGAGGTCAACAAAGTTACCTGTTTCCCAAACACCACACCAAACAAATGGACCAGATCTGAATCACAGAACCACAGAATTGTAGGGGTTGGAAGGGACCTCAAGAGATCATCGGGTCCAACCCCCCTGCCAACGCAGGTTCCCTAGAGCAGGTTGCCCAGCTAGGCGTCCTGATGGGCCTTGAATATCTGTAGAGAAGGAGACTCCACAACCTCCCTGGGAAGCCTGTTCCAGTGCTCCGTCACCCTCACTGTGAAGAAGTTCTTTCTCATGTTGGTGCGGAACTTCCTATGCTCCATTTTGTGGCCATTGCCCCTTGTCCTGTCCCCACAAACCACTGAAAAGAGGTTGGCCAAATCCCTCTGTCTCCCACACTTAATATATTTGCAAACATTGATAAGATCCCCAAACTGATATCATTTGCTGTAGTTCCTTTAATAAAATATATTTCAGTGAAGCAACACTATTTTAAGATATCTGAAGATCATATTTAATCTGCTGATAGAATATATAAAATTTTCCTCGATGTTAGTAAAATACAGCCTTTACTAGAGGCCAGAATAAATGTTATTCATAACCTCTTCTGAATTTTAGAGTCTATAATCTTAAGTAAAGCTAAATACAAGGGTGACTTTTATCTCCAACATTCATTTAATTAAACATGGTTCCTAAACTGTCATCATTAATGCTAAATCACCATAAAATCTCTGTAACATTAAATTAACCTTTGATTCTACATTTTTCCTTTTATGTCATATTTTATAAATCTTGTAAAGGGATTAATGGCTACGATTTTAGATACAAACAGCCATATGCAAAGTATAATAGATAGTATAATTTCTTTTTTCAGAAAAGAGTCATCCTTACAAATAAAATGCAGCTGCTAGAGGCATGCTGATTTGAAGTTGTATGCTGAGTACAGCTCATGTAGCATGTTATTTCTGTGATGTTTAAACAACAAAATGCTATGACAAATTCTAGTGCAAATTAAACCCAGTCCCTCAATGGATCATTTCATCTGACTTTCTATATTGCTCTGACTTATTCATTCTGTGTTGATCACATTATCTTTCATCACTGATCACCAAGGACCACTGATCATCATTATCTTTCATGATGGAAATTAATCACAATTTTTAAAGTGAAAACCCCCTCTTTTGCTCAGTAGCCATTATCTCTTGCTGTGGCTCTGTCTATGCAAAAGCTTATTGCTATGCATTCTGTTCTTTTGACAGCATTACTTAATGAATATGTCACCATTATCAATCTTATTTTGATAAACTACATCATCTAAGCTATTAAGTTCTTTATTGTAAGGCACATTCAGTGTATCTCAAAGCAATTTGTTCCTTTTTTATTTCATCATTAGTTTATAACTTCCTTTGTAAGGTATAAACTCTAGAACTCCATGCAGTATTCCATTGCTTGTTTCAATAGTGCCAGAAGTAGAGATAATATAATTAGCTGTTTATTAATCCTCTTTGTTGCCACAAGCTGGCAGGTGGAGCCCCTGAGTTTCTTACTTTGCATGTTTGGCTTCTAGACACAGAAGTCTGTTTTTGTCTGTTCCTGGCAGTGTCTAACTTAAATACACCTAACTAAGTAACCAACTCTGATCATTCTGCTGGCTAGCCTGCCTCTTATGCATGACCCCATCTTTACTAAGAATTTTTTTTCTGCAGTGATTTCATTTTCAAGCAATGAAATAAGTATATTGAATGTTGGCCCATCCACTGATGATTTTCCATGAACAGCCACTTACAACTTTTTGATTAATAAATTCAAAACACATTTAACTTGTGATTTATAGATATTTGTAATATTGTTCTAAATTGCCTCCTCATCTGATACAAGTCAAATGCCATGCTAAAGTCTACTTATATTACATATACACAGCTACTTTTATCAACCAAATTTGTAATCTTATCAAATAGTGAAATCTAAACTGTTCGACAAAACCCATTTTCCATAAAAACACATTGACTGGCATGAATTAGTTCCCTCTTTCTGATGCTCTATTAATGGAAAATCATATTGACCTTTCCATTATATCGTCTGAGTTTGATGTCTGAGTAACTGACCTATAATTATTAGGACCATTCAGCTTATTCTCTATGAATAGCAGTACTACAATAACACTCTTTCAGAACTCTAGGTTTTCCTAGAATTTAAAGTTTTCTTAGTAGTGATTACTTATTTCCCAGTCACATACTCACATGTTCCTGGATGCAGATTATCTTAATACTCAGAGTTCAAATGCTTTTCTTTCAGCTAGATCATAAAGCTACTAATCAGCTTCGTGTAATACAGGCAACTTATTCTTTTCAGTTATTATACTACATATACTAATATTTATTTTGTTATTTATTTGTATTTTTTGTATTTTGATTTTGTGTTTCTGATTGCTGTCTCCCACCATCACTGAATCAGGATGGTTCTGTAACCAGGGTTGTCTTTTTTCTTGATAGAAAACTATATTTTTGACCAGTTAAAAAAAAATTAAAAAACTCTTTTTAAATCACTACCTCTTTAATTTATACTTGGTTTTTTTTATTTTCCTTTTTTCTTCATATAGAATCTTCATGATTATGTTTGTGTGTGTATTCATTCACTGGTAAATAACATAAGAATCACAAAGTTTTTGTTGTCCAGTGGAATATTTTGATTTCTGTTTACTTTTGCTAAGTCTTACAAGTGCTTACCTGGGAAATAACATTTTTGTGAATAATTTGAGGTCACTACTTTTTCCTTTCATCGTTGGTCTGTGTTATCTTCCTCACTGGAGAGAATATTTTGTAGGAGTAATCAGGCAGTAATAATAGACATCCTGATGTTATCAGACCTAGAAAAGGGATGCTGTAATACTTGCAAGTGTTTCTGCCAGTTCTGTATAATTTTAGTCAGGGAACATGTTCAAATCATGAAAAAATACAGATCTAAAATTTCAACACATTAGATAACATTTAAACCCAGAAACTATAAATGCACAGTTCATCTCTAAAAGCTCTTGTAATTGTCTCCTCCTTATCTTGAAAGAAGGATAATTTATCTCATGTTTGTTAAATGGAAATAGTACACAAACATGCAGTTGCTATAACAACAACTGCATCACAAAACCATGCCCTGATTTACCCCAGCAAGGTGTTTATTAACCACCTTTTGCTATAATAGACTGGGGATTATGATTGCATTTTAAAATGCCTGGAATGTGTAGCTATTCAGACCATGCATGAAGATATTCAAGGACAATGTTTCAGCATATGAGAGAAAATAAGTAAGACTCTTTCTCCACTCTCCTTCATTGTTTTCTGCAAATACAGCTTCCTGTTTCACCATTATCCCCTTTTCATTTCATTAATCCCTTGCCATGTTAGAATCCATAAACAAAACCATGCTTTTTAATGGGCTGTTTGAGAGCTGGGTTGCTGAACTCATATACCACTTGCTTTAGCTGTTTGAATGGGTTCTCTGTTACAAAGTTTGATTTTCTGTATGGACCTCTGCAAAACTTTGCATTGCTTTCATGCCTGCACAGCTGAGCTGCAGGGCCTTGTTCTAGCCAGACCTTCTTGATCATACCATTCTTGCTGCATGCTGTCTCGTTCTTGTTGCCGCTGTCTACGTTTTCATCTCTCAGACTTCTTGTGAACCTTCTTTTTCATCCCCTTAAGTCATGGTGGTTTATGGAAGAGAAAGAACAGTTGATTCATGAGAGAGAATGAAGTTGCTCTGACAAGGGAAAAGTTTTAACAAGAGGGGGCTATCATGGTTCCCTATAAAACATCTCATGTATTTGCAGTTTAAGGCTTAGCAGCTATGGCCTTTCTGTTCCTCTGTGCTTCTGTTCTAGATGCAGTCCATCTGCCCAGAGAAGCTGCGGATGTCCCATAGCTGGAGGTGTTCAAGACCAGGTTGAACAAGTCCCTGGGCAATGTGATCTGGTAGGTGGTAACCCTGCCCATGGCAGGGGGGGTGGAACTAGATAGTCTTTAAGATCCCTTCCAGCCCAAGCTGTTCTATGGTTCTATAGCTTATGGCCAACAGATCAAGCTCAGCAGCTGAGTTTGCCGTATGGAGTGGCTTCCCTGGAGTGTAGGGAGGCCAAGAGGTTGAGACAAGAAAATCTCTTTGCACTCATTCTGTCATCTTTACCAAATGCCATTCCCAGTGTGCAACCTTGCTTTTCACTTCTTTCTACCTATTCTCCCCTGCATGTCATAATGATTCTTCCCTTTTGCCAGTGTTTGGCTCTTTGGCTCTTTGCAGTTCACCCTCTCACTTTCTACCACTCAGTCTCCTAACTTTCTCTCAAGAACTCTCACTTGAATTTATTTATTTTGTCTTTAAATGCTACAGTTGTATTCAGATTTGTTGGTGTGCTCAGATTACCATTCCCCAAAATAGTAGTCCTCTGATAGAGACAAACTGTAATATGCCACTTGGAAAAACAAACAAATGTTACAGCCTTTCAAGAGTGAATCTGAGCTGGCTTCAGCTAAATGTTGAAGGCTGAGAGCTACTACATAACTCATATCCTCAGAAAATCTCCACCTATACCCTCCTTATATACAACCCAACTTTTAAAAATATCTTTATTTTGACTTCCCCTAAAGGATACAAAATACATACATAAGATGTAATAGTGAGCAGTATAACAATTCAAAGCATGATTCAGAGCTGAACAAACAGAAGTTAGAGTTTTTCAGCTTTTTCGTATACTTTTTTTTTTCTAAAGGAGGATGTAATCTTAGGATCTGGATTATTATTTACACTCTGTTCCTTTTCTATGAAAATTCGAACAAATGTTTTGGTTTTGGTGTATTTAGTAGAACTAATTTCTCAGTCTCCACTATCCTTAAAGATTAGAATTGTCTTTGTCTTCCTAGGATAAATATCATGTGATAACCACAAACTTTAAGGGCAAAAATTATTTCAGCACAAGATCAAAAATAGGACAATTACCTTTTTTTTTTTTTTGAAATGTGAGGTTGTTATAAGATGAATTAGATTACTCATCAGCTTTCACATAGTATTCTAATGCTGTAGAGTGGTTACAATCATCTTAGCAAGCTTTCCCCTAACTGTTCAGTTCAGGCTGCCGAAAAAGGTGAATTGTTCAACTTTCAATAGAATTATAGTATCTCTTCTGAAAAAAGCAGACAAAGTGCTTCTATTGCATCAGTATGCATTTAAACAAAAGGGTAAGGTGAGAAATGGTTAAGATTATTCCCCACAATTCTTTCTGTTAGTAGTGGCACTTGTTTTGGTACCTTTGCCCATTAACCATATCAATACTAGGAAATTAAATGAGCCAAGACTTTAAGAAGTGGCACAGTGCGCATTCATATGGCTAAACTCTCTTTTCCAAATGCCCTATCCCCCTAAATGAATCTCATCCATGATAACTGCTGGCTGAGAAATTCCCTGGACTCTTCTGTTTTGCAGACTATGCTTGTTTACTGGCTGGAAAAGCACTACCTGGCAGAGGCTAAAAATCTGCTGGTGCAGTATCTCTGCTTAGTTTACATCACTGAAACATAAACACAGGGACTGTGACTGCCAGATCTGTGGGTATAAAAACATTCATTCAGAAAAGCAGGCTAAGAGTCTATGCCAAGGATGCACGGAGCATCTGGGCCAGTCACAATACGGTGCTTTTGCCACTCATTACCGGTTAGACTCACTTCAGCCTCCAATACAGTTAACTGCTGGGATCCCCCCGTCACACCATAAATACAGATGGGCTCTGGCCCTTTATAACTTGATGGCATTAGAGTACATTGTGCACCGGTGTCTACGAAAGCCTTATACTTCTGTGCGTCTGACGTGCCAGGCCATCGAATCCACACAGTCCAATAAACTCGATTGTCCCTTTCCTCCCCCTGGCTGGAGGCAGGGCCCCTCTAGTCCTGGTCAGAATCTTCGTTTCTGTGTTTAAAGGACTGCCTGCTGGAAGTTGGAGCAGCAAACTTTTCAGAGAACCCCTTTTTCCCAATTGTTTTCTTTTGCAATTCACGTACCCGTGCCTCTAGGGTCGCAGTAGATTTTCCATCCCATTTTCTCATGTCCTCTCCATGGTCACGTAGGTAAAACCACAGGGTGGCGCGGTGTGTGTGCCCACCATATTGTCTTCCTTGCACAGATGAACGTTTACCCCTAATAGCTGAGACACTGGTTTGTACAGGTGGGGAGGAAAATAATCTCTCTTCAAGTTGGTGGATCTTTTCAGAAAGTTTCTCCAAAGTATTCTCTTTTGGCTGGTGGACACTGATTCGTTCAGGTGGAGGGGAAGATAAATTCTCTTTAAGTTGGTGGACCTCTTCAGAGAGTTTCTCCACAGCCGAGACACAGGCCTGTAGGGAAGAGGAGAGATTTCCTTCGTACTGCTGGAGAATTTATTCACTTCATTCACTGGGGGATTCTCCTCCTCTTTCCAGGTTAGTATTGCCAATGAGCTGGCATATGATGATGGTGCACTCCGTACAAACTTCCGCCACATGGGTAGTGTACACCGGACTGCATCTGGATCTGCGGATGTTTGTGCGTCGTCTAGGTCCTTATAAATTACTTCCCGTACGGCCAATTCCCTCAGGTACTGAATTCCCTTCTCCATGGTGGTCCACTTGCCTGGTAGACATACAAGTTCTTCCTTGAAGGTATACCTTTCCTGCACAGCTGACAGGAGACGCCTCCAGAGGCTGCGAGATCGTGCTCCATCTCCAATTGCTTTGTCAATACATGCGTCCCTAGCAAGGGATCCCAGCCGCTTGGCTTCCTTCCCCTCTAATTCCACATAATTGGCTCCGGTGTCCCAGCACCGGAGCAGCCAGGTGACAAGCTGCTCGCCTATACAGCGACCAAAATCTTTTCGCACATCTCGTAGCTCACGCTGGTATAGGGTTCGGGTAGTTACTGTTGATATTTCGACATCCTCATCCTCATCTTCAGTCTCCTGCACCTTTGATGGCCCAGCCTCGTCTTCACTATGCTCAGACTTCACAGAAGACTGTCTGCGTTCTAAACGACCTGAGCCTCTATACCATTTTTTCACCTTGTCTACAGGGGCAACTTGCACTGCTACAGCTCGTTTCTCTGACCCAGACACAGGAGTGGGAGCAGCTTGTCACCTGGCTGCTCCGGTGCTGGGACAGCTGCCCGGCTAGTTCAGTCGGTAGAGCATGGGACTCTTAATCCCAGGGTCGTGGGTTCGAGCCAAACGTTGGGCGCCATAAAGGACTGTTGTGGTTTAACCCGGCTGGCGGCTAAACACCACACAGCCGTTCGCTCACCCTCCCGCCTCCCTCTCTGGGATGGGGGAGAGAAACGGGAAAGTGAAGCCGGTGAGTTGAGATGAAGACAGTTTATTAAGAATGGAATATAATAATAACAATAATGATAATAATAGTGATAATGATAATAGTATTAATAATAATAATGTGTACGAAACAAGTGATGCACAATGCAATTGCTCACCACCCGCTGACCGATGCCCAGCCTATTCCCGAGCAGCCGGCCCCCCCACCCCGGCCAGCCACCCCTATATATTGTTTAGCATGACGTCAGATGGTATGGAATACCCCTTTGGCCAGTTTGGGTCAGCTGTCCTGGGTCTGTCCCCTCCCAGCTCCTGCTGCACCCCCAGCCTGCTCGCTGGCAGGACAGAGCGAGAAGCCGAAAAGTCCTTGGCCTGGTGTAAACACTGCTCTGCAACAATTAAAACATCAGCATGTTATCAGCGCTCTTCTCATCCTAATCCAAAACATAGCACCCTACCAGCTACTAGGAGGAAAAATTAACTCTGTCCTAGCTGGAACCAGGACACGGGCATTAAATAGACTTTGCTGGAAAAACTGGCAAGTGTCTCATCTGTCACTCAGGTCTTGGTCAGGGATACTACCCTTACTTGAGTTAAGTGGGTTTAAAAATATTTAGCATTTTCAGATAATAGGAAGCAGACACTCATCCCTCTTCTTTCCATCCTTAACAGAGATCTTGTCCTGAGACTTATGCGTATATACACCCTTTATAGATAAATATATCCAACAGAGAGGGTGTCATTCTCCCTGCTTAATTTGACCGTTCTTGAAAGATATTTTGAAAAGTTACTTGAATACCTTCAGTGTTTTGGAGAGCACATATTTTCTGGTTTCACCAAGCAGTTGAATTTCAGCCAAGCCCATAGTTTTGGTAATTTATCCATTTTTCTTAGTTTGCTTTTACATTTCTAGATCCTTTCATATTGCCATGATTTGACAATATGCAATTATTTTGTTTTGTATGCATATAACCTGCAGGCAGCAGCTTCGCGTCTAATAAATGATTCTGTCATAAAGAGACTTGGACAAAGCAGACTTTTCTGGTGATGTTCATTGCCTGTAAAAAAGAAGTACACAACGAACAGACATTTATTCCAGATCTAACTGCCTATTCACACAGTTCAACAGACTGTCAGATTAACTGTAATGGTGCCTTCTAGTGACTTTGAATAACACAAGTCTGTGTCTTCTCAGATTTTATTTTTATTTTATTTATATTGTTATTTATTTATTTTACCTTTCTCTCTTTACATGGACATACTGGATGTCTGTGTTCAGATTTTAGTAGTGGGGCAATGGACTGCAGTGGGTTTACGTGGCAAGGTGTTGGTAGCAGGGGGCCATAGGGGTGGCTTCTGTGAGAAGGATCTAGAAGCTGCCCCATGTTTGGTAAGGGCCCCACTGCTGACCAGAGCCGAGCCAATAAGTGATGTTGTTTTGCGCCTCTGTGAGAGCATATTTAAGTCAGGGAAAAAAAAAAAAAACGCTGTGCCACACAGCAGCTGGGAGAGTGAGAGGAGTGAGGGACAGCCTTGCAGGTGCCAAGGTCAGTGAAGAAGGAGGGGGAGAGGTGCTCCAGGCGCCGGAGCAGAAGTCCCCTGCGGCCTGTGGTGAGGACCATGGTGAAGCAGGTTGTCCCCCTGCAGCCCATGGAGTACCATGGTGCAGCAGGTTTCCACGCTGCAGCCCGTGGAGGAGACCACGGTGGAGCAGGTGGACCTGCACCGACGGAGGCTGTGGCCTGTGGAAGACCCCTGCTGGAGCAGATTCTGGGCCGGACCTGTAGCCCGTGGAGAGGAGCCCACGCAGGAGCAGGTGACCTGGCAGGAGCTGCTGCCCGTGGGGGACCCAGGTTGGAGCAGTTTGCTCCTGAGGGATGGACCCCGTGGTAGGGACCCATATCTGGAGCAGTTCTTGAAGAGCTGCTGCCTGTGGGAAGCCCACGTCAGATCAGTTCAGCAAGGACTGCATCCCGTGGGAGGGACCCCACAGCACAGGGGATGAGAGTGACCAAGAAGGAGCGGCAGAGAAGAAGCGCTATAGACTGACCATAACCCCCATTCCCCCATTCCCCTGCGCCGCTCGGGGGGAGGAGGTGGAAGAGGGTGGATGGGGGGGAAGGTGCTTTTGGTTTCTTTCCTTTGTTTCTCACTTCTCTATCTTGTTAGTAATAGGTAATAAATCTTACTATCTCCCTATGCTGAGTCTGTTTTGCCCATCACGATAATTACTGTGTGATCTCCCTGTCCTTATCTCAACCCTTGAGCCCTTTTCATTGTATTTTCTCCCCATTCCTCTTTGAGGAGGGGGAGTGAGAGAGCGGTTGTGGTGGAGCTCAGCCACCCACCTGAGTAAAACCACCGCAGTCCTTTCTGGACTGCGGTGGTTTTACTCGGGTGGGCGGCCGAGCTCCACCACATGGACCCAGTGCAGGACATAGCTGAGACCTTCAGCAAAGCTCATTGCATGTCTTTGAAAACATTCAAGATAGAACAGAGAATTCTGTCCAGGAATGGGGTGAAGAAAAGGGAGAAACCACAGAGGGAACATCAAGAGCAGAGGAGGAAGAGGTGATCCATGGCACCAGAGCAGGGAGCTGCTGCAGCCCATGGCAGATCCACACTGAAATTCTCAAAGGAATTGCAGCCAGTGGAAAACCCACACTGGAGCAGAGGAAAAGTGTGAGAGAAGGAATGGCAGAAAGAAATAGCTAGAGGTGTTGTTTTATTTTTGTCTTTGTTTTTCCTTACCTAAATCTATTTTAATTGGTGATACATTAAACTAAATTTCCCCAAGTTGAGTCTTTTTTGCCTGTGATGCTAAATGGTAAGTAGTCTTCCTGCATTTATCTTGACTCATAAGCTTTCTTGTCCCTATTTTCTCCACCTTGTCCTGTGGTGTAAAGACCACACAGACACCAGGGTTCTTTTAGGATCAGTAACTGCTACTTCTTTTTTGAGGGCATAACTTCAACTTCAAACCTTTTACTGAGGACAGGCTCCTTTCTTATACCATTCGCTCTACAGCAGTACTTTTCCACTACCTATTCGTTGGTCAGCAACTTTGCCTTGCAACAGCAAACACCCAGCAACTTCCACGTCTTAACCGTCTTAACCGCTGGAGAACAAGCAGTCCGAGACAGCAAGGCATCTCCTGAATCACCCTTCTTTGTTCCCTCTGAACTCTTTACATTCCTTATGGCCTCATTACACTCCTCATGGCCTCATCGTTAAGAGTACGATGTTATCACCAACCATGGGGCTTGTCGACCCCCATGGCTATACTCCCACATTGTCCCACTGAGGAGGGGGGAGTGAGCAGAAGGGTGGGTGGCTGGTTGTTTGTCATGGATAACCCACTCCAGTGGGGTTAAGGGATAGCATGGAAAACCAAATGGATGTTTTTTCCCTGATACAGAGATGTACATTTAGTCCAGTTCTGTTTAAATTAAAGCTCCTCCAGGTAAGCTTTAAGACTCCCTGAAACTTAAATTCTCTGACTATTCGAGTGAAAAAGCAAGCAGAGAAGAACCTTGCTTAAAGATACATATAGTGGTACACTGTGTACACACCCGACATATGTATGTTATCTATAACGTTATATATTAAGCACATGAGAACCTACCTTCATAAAATTTTGAGATAGAAAAGACAATTTTGACTCTGTCATTATTTAAAGATTTTACAGCAAATGGAACATAGTCTACACAGACAAAGAAAAGGTTATACATATATATATATAAATATTGAATAAGAGGGAAGGATACAGCAGCCAAATGAACAACTAATCCAACCAACCCAGATGTTCCCTGGATTGTCCCAGTGTGAACAGCTTGCCCTCTGGCTTCCAATAATTACTTTGCATACAATTTGGCAAGTGGTATTTCTTCTTTAACTGAAAGCCAGAGAAAAGCAGTGCAAAGTCCTATACATCACATAATTCCTGAGAATAGGTGGTTAATAGTACAAGGAAAAATCTTACCTAGTGTATATAATCCAAATGAAAGAACATTATTAGCTTGACAGGATATAAGTTTCAGAAAAACACTAAGGATTTAGGAGCTAAAGTTCCTGTAGGCTTTAAATGAGGTCTAATTTCTAAGTTTAGCTGTGTCTCATTTATCAGTCGAATCATGTTTTATCAACCTGTATGTTCAGATTAACTGAAACAATTTATGTTATTGTATGAATTCAATACAATTTAAGCTAATTGTTTGCATTGGAGGGGAAACAAATAGTTCTTCACTGACATTTCGCAATGGAAAAATAATAATCTTTTTTCAACTTAGAACACTGTATAATTACCAATGTAACTCATACTTAAAATAACAAAATCCTCAAATAATTTTGGGGTTATTTCTTCTAATCATTTTCATATTGTGTATGCTTGCTTTTGTGCAATTGCATTCTCTTTCTCAGCAAGGAGTGTGGGAAAGTTGGTACTTGACTGCAAAGTTTTTTCTGGATATTTTATTTCCTTTTCGTTTTTGGAAGGGATAATTCCATTATGACCAGAATTATTTACTCATATATTTGTGTATTTAACTTTTTACTGTTTATCTGAACTATATATAGTCACACAAGTGTTCTTTTAATTTTACCTAATGTAAAACATGATAAAAATTTTCTGTTTTGAACTCACTGTACTACTTTTTCACCTTGCAGTGAATTTGTGAAAATGTTTATAAATTTAATATAAAGATTAAATAGGTGTCTGTTTCTCAATCATATGTAAAAATATTCAGTTGAATTAGAAGTCATTCAACACTTCCGTTCTTTGGGAAAACACATTAGTAACTAAATAGTTGTGAACTTTTATTACAGCGGCGTAAATCAGCATTGCTTCATTAACAGTAGTGGAACTCCACTGATTTCAATAGAACAAAGCTGATTAACTGCAAAGAAGACTCCAGCATTTAGTTTCCAAATCCAAAACAGCGATGGCCTCTTGTAGGAGGAGATAGTTTCCCTGTCTGCTGCAGATATGGAGTCTTATACATACATAAAACATAAAAACACACACCAGTGTGCCAACAGGTTTTTAATTGTTTATCACACCCAGAACATAGAGTGTGATAACATTCCTGAAGTCACTTTTTCATTTGTTATAGCAGGTTTGCTTAATGAATGTTCAGTATTTGTTTGCTAAGCATGAATGTAAAATGGAGCAAAATAGGATCTTTGTCAAGGACCATTTAAATGGTAATGTCAGTGTTGCAAAAGGTGACAATCTGTGTCCCTTGTAAACAATTAATTCCTACTTTCCCTGCATAGGCTGCCTGCAAAGCTGACTGATTTAGCACCTGCTGTTTTGGACTAACTACGATTTTTCTAAATGTCTGTATATAATAGGAGGTACATATATTAAAGGTGTGCTTGCAGCTGAGTGTGCATGCAGGGAGGGGGTCCTTTATAATTTAGGAGCTCTGTGATTTTTTTAGATTTTTTTCCCTCCCCTTCAGAGAAGGTAATACTTGAAGAATATATACATATATATTTATCTATGGTATAGGACTCAGATATCTTGTGTGTGACACTCAGAAAGCTCATGGAGACAAATTTATCTTAACACTGAGTGTGCCATCACCTGAAGTTACAGGTCTTGTCTGGAAATTAGATCCATAAAATTTTGTTGTTCAATACAGATACAAAATTAGATCCAAAATCCACATATATCTATTGCCTACTTAGGCTATAAAAGTACATCTACAAAAGTTTTAATATATTAGCTAAATTTTAGGTGTCTAAATATAAAATTGACCTTATTAAACTCATGTTCAGTTGAAATCCCAGAGTACCCAAGGGTATAACTTTTCGGATGCTCTTTGGCAATCATGCTTCCTATGCTCCTCAGGCATTGGTCCCTTAGTGAAGGGATGCACGACACGGACTCCTGATGGCTCTTGAACAGAAGGCCTTTACTGCCATTTTTCACCACCACATATACTTTCCCCGTAGCCCCACGTGCTGTCCACGCGCCCGAATCTGTCTTACAACTGGTTAGAGACCCTCAGATATGCGCCTTGAGCCAGCCAGCAATTGGCCACTGCCCAAAGCTCATCTTTAACACTGTAGCCAATTTACTTTATCTTGACCTTGCTCAAGTTTTTGGTTCTACCGCTGTTTTCCTCATTATCTCTAACTCAGGGATGTGCGAAACAGCACAAAGCTCCCTGCGAATTCCTTTCCCACACCTTAGCCTTTCACTGTTATGTACAAATGTGCCAACTGAAATGTTTGTTGGGTAGCTAATGTTAATTAGATCTCTGAAATTATCAGAGAGTTTTTTTTCCTGTAGAAGTTTGGGATATGAAATAATACTTTTTAAGCAGTGATTGTCACTTAAACAAGGGTATCATGAAACTGTATCATGACTAACTACAAACACAGCTCCTTACAGGATCATTCCATAGCTTCGTATTCTTCCATGAAAACTCTTCTCTTTCCCCTTTCCCTTCAGGTCTGTGTATCAGACCTTTCAGCCATCCCTTCTACTGAGTCTAGTGCATTGGGCTTACTGAAAACCTTAATGGAGACCTTGACTCTTGTTCCTAGTTTATAGGAAACTAATTGAAGATATGGGCAATGAACTTGAGGTACTGATGGCCACCCATGTGTCAAAAGAGAAATGTTGCAGTTAGTGCAGGTTAAGATAAGAATTTTAGCAAAGAAAAAAATTGAAAATTTAGAAATTTAGAGAGTTAACCCTACATTAAGATCAAAATTACAAAGACTTCCATGACTGAAATTGCTGATCTGAGCAGTACACTTGAAGTCACATGAATGAAGCTACTTCTTATGTTAATTTACATGACCAGGTTCCCAAGGGCACCCAGGGACTGCTGTGGTTTAACCTGGCAGGCAGCTGAGCAGCTGAGCACAGACGTTTGCTCTCTCCCACCCCCACAGTGGGATGGGGGAGAGAATCAGAATACAGGTAAAACTCATGGGTTGAAATAGACAGTTTAATAGGACAGAAAAGGAAGGAATAATAATAACAGCAACAACAACAATAATAAATAATAATAATAAATATATAAGGCAAGTGATGCACAATGCAATTGCTGACCCCTGCTGACTGATGCCCAGCCAGTTCTGTTATTGCTGAGCATGATGCCACATGGCATGGGACATCCCTTTGGCCAGCCTGGGCCAACTGTCCTGGTTCTGTCCCCTCCCAGCTCCTGGTGCACCCCGAGCCCCCTTGCTGGCAGGGCAGCACGGGAAGCTGAACAGTCCTTGGCTCTGGGTGAGCGCTACTCTGCAACAACTGAGACATCGGAATGCTATCAGCATTATTCTCACCCTAAATCCAAAATGCAGAATCATGCCAGCTACTGTTATAAGCGAGACCACGCAATTTTCTGGTCGAAGATAATTTATTAATTAAGTAAGCAGGTACAAGCAAAACAGCGCTGGGCGGCTGGGGAGTCTCCGCTCCACCACAGCACACAACTTTCCCTTTTCAGTGTCGCCGTTTTATAGCATCCAAGTTTCGGCTTGTCAGGACTTGTTGAACCTTCTGAAGCTGCACAGTTCGTTGTTGGGGGTCGTTGTTTTTCTTTCAATGATCATGCGTTGTGCTCGTGTTCAAGGGGGAGGGTGGTGAAGCGGCAAACAGTATTTCACAGAGTCTTTGTTTTACCAAGGATGTTTATCCAACACCCCCTCCCCACTATCTACTTCCTTAGTCTTCCCCCTTAACAAGGTCGTAAATTGCAAAACCTTATCTTCTCAGCAGATTCTCTGAATTCCTTTTAAAGACAATGAACAAACACTAATTTATCACAATCCCTCCTTTTTCTTTTTCTAACATATTTTGTTCATTGATGAATTTTTGAAGCACTTGTTTGCTCAATATTAAAGTTTCTGCGTCATCCTCCTCCTGTTCAAGAGATTCATATTTCGCACGCACAAGCATAAGGTGAGCTGCCTCTAATCGGTTTTTTACAATCGCAATTACTCGGTTGAATATACATGGTCCAAAAGTCAATGCTAATATAAATAACAGTAAAGGTCCTGCTATGGTTGATAGCAAGGTAGTGAGCCAAGGCGAGTAATTAAACCAGGATTCGTACCAGTTTTGGTGGGCTTCATTCTCCCTTTTTCGTTTTTCTAGCCCTTCTCTCAATCTAGTCATTGTATCCCTTACCACTCCAGTATGATCAGCATATACACAACACTCCTCTCGTAGGGCTGCACACAATCCTCCTTGTTGTAGAAAAATCAGATCTAATCCCCTACGATTTTATAGTACTACTTCAGATAAGGATCGCACAGATTTCTCGAAAGCTGATATAGATTGCTCGATACGGGCCAAATCCTCATCTACAGCAATGCGTAGAGAGGTGAATTCTTGGCTTTGTTTTACCAGAGAGGTAATTCCAGTTCCGGCTCCTGCAGCCCCCAGAATCATCAGAGTGGCTAAAGTAACAGCCGTAATAGGCTCTCGCTTCCTTAAGTGGTTTTTTTGCCATAGCATGTTGGATGTACATATACTC
Organism: Anser cygnoides; assembly: GCF_040182565.1. Lineage (NCBI taxonomy): Eukaryota > Metazoa > Chordata > Aves > Anseriformes > Anatidae > Anser > Anser cygnoides. The sequence goes on from NC_089911.1 coordinate 3,243,635, forward strand.
CTCAGAATGGTAAAGAATCCTAGGTATAATTACTACCTGTACACAGAAATCATGAGACGAGTTGAACAATTTCAAAGATAAGCATGGAGTTACCCCCAGAGACGAACATACCCATCTGGTGTTATCTGCTGGTATTAACCATTTTTCTTTGTCTAATTGTGTAACATTTTCTGTAATATTGCATAGATGGAACTTCTCACCAGGGACCGTGCCTACGCACCTGCCATTCCCAGTTACTTCTGTTAACGTTATTCCTACATCCCTTCCCCAATGGCATTGTGGGGGATCGGTTTCGTTTGAACGGGTGGTCTCTCCCAGATCCCCAGTGGCGTCGTAATATGGGGGCCTTATATCAAGACATAACCAGCAAGGTCTAGGCACGTCTGGATTTGTTTGATTCAACAACTGATAACTAGCATTCATGATTCTCCATATGTTATTCCCGGTCACCCCTTCATTTCTAATCCCGTACTCCGGGTTTACTGATTTATTAGCAACCTCCAGTGGTTTAGGGCTATTAGGAGTTAGCATTCTAAAAGCTTGTGTAGGCTGAATCCTCAAAACATTCCCCGACAGTTTCTGATTTGGTCCCACCTGTTGGGGACTCTTAGTGTCTTCCTTCTTTATATAGATGATGCCTCCCCTATCAGTCCCCCAGCAGTAGTTATCTGCTGAACAACATGGTGATCTTCCCATCTAATCAGGCTCCATTTAAAAGGTTTGTGAGGGTGCGCAGACCCAGGAACAGTGTAAACAATCGTACCCATTACTATGTATCGCAAAAAAAAATGGCTAGGGCCCATTTTCCAGAGTTCTTTACCTGGCCACGTAATTCCCCACCGTTTCACTCTCTGCCTCGCTTGTCAGTTCGGTTGCAGCGAACTACAAGGTGCAGGTTCTTCTCGGCAGCAGCAGTGGTCTTCAGGGGAGTTTCTCGGGTAACCGCGACCTTTTTCTGATCAAACAGGGTCCCCTCTCTCCCTTTTTTTACGATACATAGACAGTTAGACCATACTTATCGAGTTTGTTTCAATGTGAGCTTTAAGTCATCAGGGCCTGCGACCGCTTCCCATTCGCTTTTCTGGATCGGTCCTTTCACGCGACTGGCATGCGTTCACCCCTTCTCAGCCGTCCGGATAGCCGTCTCTGTGATAAGTAAAACAACATAGGGGCCTCCCCACCGCGGTGTTAAAGACGTTTCTTTCCATGTCTTAATTAGAACCCTATCTCCAGGTTGTATCCTATGGATTGCTATATCTAGCCACCAAGCCTTTCGCTTGCAACTCCCTCCGTCGGTTCATAAGCTGTATTAAATAAGGTTTTAATTGGATATCCTGTACCTGGGGGTGATCAGATGGCATCTCTAAATCATAAGGCATACCATACAGCCTTTCAAAGGGTGAGATTCCGACATCGGCTCGGGGCTGTGTCCGGATATTCAATAGTGCAAGCGGTAAACATTTCACCCAGGAGGTTTTTGTCTCCATCATAAGCTTTGTTAGTTGCTTTTTAATTTCACCATTCATTCGTTCTACCTTTCCAGAGCTTTGAGGATGCCAGGGAGTGTGATATTCCCACTTAATTCCCAGAGCCTTCATCGTGTCTCGGGATACCTGTGACACAAAGTGTGGGCCTCGATCAGAGTCAATTGCTTCTATTACCCCGTATCTGGGTATGATGCTTTCTAATAATATCTTTACCACAGTTTGAGCTGTGGCCCTTGCCGTAGGGAATGCTTCAACAAAGTTTGTGAGGTGGTCTACAATAACTAATAAGTATCTATATCGCCCTGTTTTTGGAAGTTCAGTAAAGTCTAATTGAATCTTTGCAAAAGGTCGATGTGCCAATTCTCGTCCTCCCGGGACCCTTTTTCTCATATGTTGAGCATTTACCCTCCGACAAGTTATACAATCATTTACGATCCCCTTTGCTATATTATAAGTCCCTATACACATATAATTTGTGGCAAATTGATCCACCAATGCCTGGGTTCCCCAGTGCGTCTGTTCATGAAATCTCCGTAGCACCCTCATAGCTACTGATTTTGGTAACACTTCTCGTCCATCAGGCAGTACCCATTTCCCTTTATCGTTTTTTCGAACCCCCATTTGTGTCATCTTGTCTTCTTCTGTAATAGTGAAACAGAGTAAGGGGAGGGGAATGGGTCCATTCGACCACAGGGAGTTATTCGGCCCGCACTTGTAGCAGTTTTTATAAGGCGGGCTTTCTTCCTCAGAACAATTGCATTCAATCCCATCAACTCCCCATTCACTCCAGCAATCATAACATGGAAATTCCTTTAAGTCTTTCCCACAGTATTAAGTATTAAGTATTATATTAAGCATTATTATATGTTATTTATATATTATTATATTATTAATTATTATATTAATTATTATATATCAAGTATTAAGTATAAGTATTAAGTATTTCCCACAGTCTGGGCAATCTTCCCTCATTCTTATAATTCTTATACTCATTAATGCTGCCCTTTTTGCCTCCTGATCTGCTAGATTATTACCCCTAACCTGAGGGGTGAGGCCTTTTTGATGCCCTTTTATATGTACTACGGCAATTTCTTTGGGCTCTCTGATAGCTTGTAAAACCTGGGTAATCAATTCCTGATGTATTAAACCCTTTCCTTGTGAATTGATGAGCCCCCTTTCTTCCCATATTTTACCAAATGTATGTACTACCCCATAAGCATATTTTGAATCTGTATATATTGTACCGCTTTTATTTTTCAACAATTTTAGGGCCCGCAATACGGCACATAGCTCGCAAGCTTGGTCAGACCAGCTAGGGCTCAAAGGTCCAGATTCCACTATCCCAAATGTTTTCCCGTTTACTAACGCGTATCCTGATTTTCGCTTTCCCTCGACTACTCTCGAGGGACCATCCACATATATCTGTTCACCGATGGGTAATTCCACCTCCTCTAGATCAGGTCTCAATTTCGTTTGCTCTTCTATATTTCGGAGGCAATCATGTCCTAAGGACTCATTTGGTTCCCCATAAAGAAATTGAGCAGGGTTCTGTAGGGAGGTTGTTTCTAATGTTAATTTTGGAGAGGAAATCAAAATTCCTTCATATTTTAATAATCTGGCATCAGTGATCCATTTCTCTGCCTTCTGTTGCAGTACCCCGCATATATTGTGTAGAGATATTACTTTGATTTCCCCCCCAAAAGTGATCTTCTGTGCTTCTTCCACTAACAAGGCAGCAGCTACCACTACCTGCAAACAGTTTGGCCAACCCCGGCTAACCGGATCCAATAATTTAAACAAATAGGCCACAGGTTTTTTACTCCCTGCCCATTCTTGGGCCAGCACTCCCTATGCCGTGCCTTCTGCGCTGTTCACAAAAAAAAAAAAAAAAACAAAACGGCCTCCTTAAATCTGGTAAGCTTAACACTGGGGGGCGTACTAGTTCCTCCTTTAACTTGTTCAGTCGTTCCTCATCTTCTTTTGTCCATTTGAGTAATCCATCCTTATTCAGCTTGTTATATAAAAATTTAACCTTTCCACTGTAATCTTCTATCCATTGTCTACAGTATCCGGTCAACCCTAACAGTTGCCGTACCTGCCTTTTAGTTCGCGGGGACGCTAAAGCCAATATTCCACTGATTCTGCCTGGGTCTAACTTCTTAGTCCCCTTAACTGGTGACCCAGGTACTTTATCTCTTGCTCCACAATTTGTAATTTTGCCCCTCCTTTTTCTTTTAAAGGGTACAGATTAACTCGATTCTCTGAGCCAATCCAAAGACTCGCATATTCGCTCTCCTCTAAACAAAAAGATTCCTTTGCATTTACATAAATATTTAAGGCTTGGCAAACCCAGTCTTCAAACAACCTAGATATGGGCCAATAATTTGCCTACCTCCCCAAACTTCAACACAATAATGAATCATTTTTACTTTATCCTTTCCCCGCCTAGAAGGGGAATCACTCCAATTCTTAATCATTAACCCCAGTGGGCTATCTGGGGGAATAGGGGGCAACCTAACACTAGGCATTACCCCACCCATGGGACCAGAAGGCTTACTCTTCTTCTGTCCCATCTTCCGGAGTGCCTTCACACACACACACAGCCGCTTCCCCCTTGTCGTGGCCCAGTCCCTCGCAGGATGTGGGAACCGCACTACTGAGGGGTCCGCACTCACTTCGTCCTCAATTGGACGTCTCACACAGATGCACTCCGGGATCACCAACCCCAACCGAACGGATCACCGGCCTATACTTACCCACCCCGTGGGTCTTCGTTCGGTCTTCGTGCACAAAGATTGCTTGGGGTTACCGGTTTTATTTGCTTGTGCCTAATTTATGGTTCGTCGGTGAAGGGCTCGAGTGAGGCTTTCCGTTCCAGGGGCCACCGAAATCGGCGGGGCGCCTCCCCCGAAAGGGTCCTCAGTCAATTTGCCTTCATCCGAGTCATGGCACCAAATTTGTTATAAGCGAGACCACGCAATTTTCTGGTCGAAGATAATTTATTAATTAAGTAAGCAGGTACAAGCAAAACAGCGCTGGGCGGCTGGGGAGTCTCCGCTCCATCACAGCACGCAACTTTCCCTTTTCAGTGTCGCCGTTTTATAGCATCCAAGTTTCGGCTTGTCAGGACTTGTTGAACCTTCTGAAGCTGCGCAGTTCGTTGTTGGGGGTCGTTGTTTTTCTTTCAATGATCATGCGTTGTGCTCGTGTTCAAGGGGGAGGGTGGTGAAGCGGCAAACAGTATTTCACAGAGTCTTTGTTTTACCAAGGATGTTTATCCAACACCCCCTCCCCACTATCTACTTCCTTAGTCTTCCCCCTTAACAAGGTCGTAAATTGCAAAACCTTATCTTCTCAGCAGATTCTCTGAATTCCTTTTAAAGACAATGAACAAACACCCACTAATTTATCACAGCTACTACAAAGAAAACTAATTCTATCCCAGCCAAAACCAGGACACCCAGTAAAACAAACTGTTTTCCAGGGAAGGAAAGCTGCCTGTTTATTCAATATGAGCATCCAAAGGAAAAAGAGAAAATGGTACTGAATATGAACAAAAATCCTTCATTTACACAAATTCAGCTTTCTTTATTAGTCTTTTCTAGTCTGCTTAGTTACTGAAACAACTAAGTCATTTAATTTAGACTCTAAAGGACTGATAATTTTTTAATTTCTGGGGTTAAAAGCAGAGTGTCAAATGAAACTATGAGGACTTGCGCTAGGGACTTAAGAGCTCTATATATTGTTCCCTGGTTAAGCACAGAATTATTTTGTGGTAATGATCAAATTGCTTAGGTGTGGTACTTCTCATTTAATATTATCTGTCTAAAAGGTGTTAAATGCAAATTAGGCATCACTGAAGTTCCTAACAGAGTAAACAGAGAAAGGGATCCTTTTCCTTTGTAGGGTCTCTGACCAACAGCATGATACACCTTCTAGAAGTATTTCTCCAGGACCTAGACATGTGGCTTAGACTAAGCCCCTAGCCTCAAATGCCAGTTAGGGGAAATGACTTCTTAACTTCAGTGTCATTTTTCAGAGTGTAGTGCCTTTCTAAGTCAAAGGGCACAAACACCTATCTCTAAACACACCCACATGCGCTAAAAATGCTGCTTTCCAAACCAGCTGTCTCAACCTCATGCTTCTTGGTCAGAAGTTTATTAGTTTATTTTCCCTATGTTCCATTCTTATTTGGTCCTCTGGTCTTTTCCTGCTCTTCAGAGTTCTTCCCAGACTTCCACATTAGTCAAACTGATGGCTTGAGGTTCACTTAATAAAGTTTTGAGCCTGGTCTCTGTAGGTATGGGATGTAACCTGAAGCTTCCAATCAGAAGTCCCAACCAGATATTTTCAAACAAAATCTTTTCACAGGGTGCTGAGAAGTTTTCACAGGAAAATATGCTGTAGTTTCAACAGGAAATGTTCTCAACTCTAGGATCAAATTTGTACTGCATTGAAAGACAGATCCCTCGACCCCAGGATAGCATTTTATTTTGGATATAGGGTTCTTAGAACTTCACTTTGGGTTAACGCTGATTCTAAGTTTTTTTTACTGCTTTATTTCCTTGATGAATTCTGAGCTTTCTTTGATGACTGAAGTTGCACTTCTCCCTGTGCATTTGGAAAATTCTTCAGTGATCACACTGGGACTACTTTAGTTCTGTATTTCAAAACTAATGTCAAACCAATGCCTTCTCAAGTACAGACAAGGTCACTGAATCCTCCATACAATCACAAGGTGACTGGCACCACTACATTTTTTTTGTTTATAGTAGCTGTTCCCCATTAACTCTATTTTCTATTTAAGTCTACTCCTACATTAAGCTTTCTCTCTAAAGATTAATCTTCATGAAGAATGTTCTAATATTCTGTTTGCTGAAAAGAGTCTGTAATGACTTCTTTCTCCTCCCTCTTGTTGAGGATATTCAGGTACCTACTGTCAGTATCAAATGAAGAACTCTCAGCAATAGTAGACCTTGCACTGATGTACAGCCATGCTATTCAAAGCACAAGAGAAAAGAATAGGATCCCAGAAACATCACAATTTTGTCATATTTTGCCATTCTAATATTGCTGCTTATCATTGCTGCTAGTACTGTACTGTGGCTGACAAATAATTCAGCTGGATCAGAATGGGATGTTGGCCCCATGGAGCACATGCAAATTGCCGAGTGACTGGCAGCTTTCTTTTGCAGGAAGTACATGCTGAGCATCTCTGAAACTACTAAGATTATGCTGCAGCTATCATTCCTTTCCTGGAAGCTTTTCCATTCCTAGTAAGTCCATGTACTACATGCTTTTTTTTCACATTTTCAGGACACAAACAGCACTGCATGCAACAGCAGTTTTGAAATTTTCCTCTGGTAAGCCACATTTGAGAGTCATGACTCTATTCCTATTTTTGTTTTCTGGTTTTAAATATGATAACAGATGACTTATATGTATTTTGAGCATTCTTTTCCTTTCTATGTTATGTTTCTGTCTTATGCAGCCTTTCACTCTACTGTGTTGTTTGCTTTTTCATTTTTTGCCTTATGTATTTACAGGACAGAAGGAGCAGATCTTAATTTATTATCTAGTTCATATTTTTTTTTCTACAAAAGCAAGATTATCAGTATATGTGTTGTTCCTCATTGTGTTTCATGTAATCTACTTTCAGGGGTCTCTAGTGAGGAAGATATCACTGACTGGTAATCTTTGCCAAGATTTCAAAAATATTACCTTATTATGATCCCTGACACCATGAATAAATAATTTATTTTCTTTTTTTCAGCACTCTCTACATATTTGAAGGTTGTTATCAGCTCTTTCTGATGTTATTTTTCCAGCAAAACAACTGCAAGCTGTTCAGTCTTTCCTCCTAGCATACGTTTTCTGAAACTGTGCTTGTTTTCCTCTTGATTCCCTTCAGCTGTTCAATATTTCTTTTGAAATTCAGTGTCCCAAAGTGGGTGTGCTTGCCTTGCCTTCCTAAATTTCTGTCTTTGTTCACAGTCTTGGATATGTCCAATAAGAGACGATATTGCGGTAAACTAACCCTGCTGGGGCTGAAACTGAAAAGCTACGTTTAAAGGTCGTCTATTCTCTGATCTTTACAGTGGAAAAGAGTAATAATACACCTTTGAAAGTTTACATTCCTCTATGGTAGTGAAAGATGATTAGTTGTTCAGATTTGCAGTTACTTGTGCAAGAATTTCTTAAAATTTCATCTCTCTGGATAGAGCATTTCTTATTACAGCAAATAGTAAGGGTTTTTGTTTGTTTGTTTACTTGTTTAATTAAATTGGAGCATAAAACAATGCTCTCCATTTTTTGCACTCAACATTTAACCAAGTCAGAGTGCAGGAACAAGCATTCTCTTTTGGATGGACCTTGTGAACATTGTTGAACAGGGTTTGGGGTGTTTTTTTACTTTTTTTTGACACGTTTGTCTTAGATAATCAATACACTGAGCAGAATTAAATTCACAGAAGTAGAATTTCTGGCTAAGAGTCCCTCAGTTTCAGTTTGACATTTTTGGTTTAAGGAGACCTGTCTTCAACATTTATGATTGCTGTATGCTAAAGGGAGATTATTTCAGTGTTTACTTCTGGCATAAATCTGAGAATAACTTCTTTGGGTGACTGATTCTGGGTAGCTTGTGTGTCTGTGATGATAATGTATTAGGACTATTACAAAGAGAATCACAGAATCATAGAATGGCTTGGGTTGGAAGAGACTTTAAAGAACACCTAGTTCCAACCCCCCTGCCATGGGCGGGGATACCCCCCACTAAATCAGGTTGCTCAAATCCCCATCCAACCTGTCCTTGAACACTTTCTGGGATGGGGCATCCACAGATTCTCTGGGCAACCTGTTCCAGTCCTTTACCACCCTCTGAGTGAAGAATTTCCTCCTCATATTGTGGGAATGGAAATGTTGTTTTTGCAGTGTTACATTGTATAGAAGGAAGGAATGTGGTATTGAAATATGCTTACAGTGATAAGAAAGCTCAGCAGGTGACCTCCTAAAATGCAGACAACCAGACTCCTTAGAGCAATCAGGTGAAAATCATTATGTTAAGTCAAGCCAGATAAGGGGAGAAAACATTACCATCTCAAAAACAGGCCAGCAACTGAAGGCCAGGCATTGTCTGTGAAGCATCAGATAGATTGTGAACCTGGATTACCCACTCCAGTGGGGAAGCAGGGGAGGGTCCTGTCATCAAAAAGTATATAAACTGTGTTTTTGGAACTAGTAGGTGCGCTCTCCTGCTTGTGGGGCGCCCGCCATTGCAATCGCGAATAAATTACTACTTCACTGAGATCCTCGCCTGAGCCTAAGTTATTGGCTACGGAGTGTTTCTCACAATTTGGGGGCTCGTCCGGGATCCAGTCACCTACCGGGGAGCCCCACCGCCGCAGCAGCAGGAAGGCATGCCCCGCTGATTTCAGCGGTCCTGTGCATCGATGGTGGCGGCTCTGCGGAGAGCTGACAGAGGGCCCGAGACTGATTAAAGGGGCAGGATCCGTGAAGTATTGGGGAAAAGGAAGAAGGTAGGCACTCAGGGTTTTAAGAATTGATCTGGTAACTCTGTGCACAGACCAAGGTAAGAAATCTTAAGTATTGCCTTGGGGGTCGGGTGAGACTCTGTGTGATGTGTGATTGAGACGTACTTTTGTACGAAGCGAGTGTGGAGTCCTGATCCGCGGTTCCGTAGCTCCGCGAGGGGCGCGGCCGGAGACGGACGAAGCGTGAGATAAGGGAGAGAAAGGAAGAGTCTCGGGAAATTTGGTGTGCGGTAATCCTTGCACGGGGTAGTGCTTGGAGTACACCAGGGAAATTTGGTGTGCGGTAAGCCTTGCACGGGGTAGTGCTTGGCAGTACACCAGGGAAATTTGGTGTGCGGTAATCCTTGCACGGGGTAGTGCTTGGAGTACACCAGGGAAATTTGGTGTGCGGTAAGCCTTGCACGGGGTAGTGCTCGGAGTACACCAGGGAATTTGGTGTGCGGTAAGCCTTGCACGGGGTAGTGCTTGGCAGTACACCAGGGAAATTTGGTGTGCGGTAATCCTTGCACGGGGTAGTGCTTGGAGTACACCAGGGAAATTTGGTGTGCGGTAATCCTTGCACGGGGTAGTGCTCGGAGTACACCAGGGAATTTGGTGTGCGGTAAGCCTTGCACGGGGTAGTGCTTGGCAGTACACCAGGGAAATTTGGTGTGCGGTAATCCTTGCACGGGGTAGTGCTTGGAGTACACCAGGGAAATTTGGTGTGCGGTAATCCTTGCACGGGGTAGTGCTTGGAGTACACCAGGGAAATTTGGTGTGCGGTAAGCCTTGCACGGGGTAGTGCTTGGCAGTACACCAGGGAAATTTGGTGTGCGGTAAGCCTTGCACGGGGTAGTGCTTGGCAGTACACCAGGGAATTTGGTGTGCGGTAATCCTTGCACGGGGTAGTGCTCGGAGTACACCAGGGAATTTGGTGTGCGGTAAGCCTTGCACGGGGTAGTGCTTGGCAGTACACCAGGGAAATTTGGTGTGCGGTAATCCTTGCACGGGGTAGTGCTTGGAGTACACCAGGGAAATTTGGTGTGCGGTAATCCTTGCACGGGGTAGTGCTTGGAGTACACCAGGGAAATTTGGTGTGCGGTAATCCTTGCACGGGGTAGTGCTCGGAGTACACCAGGGAATTTGGTGTGCGGTAAGCCTTGCACGGGGTAGTGCTTGGCAGTACACCAGGGAAATTTGGTGTGCGGTAATCCTTGCACGGGGTAGTGCTTGGAGTACACCAGGGAAATTTGGTGTGCGGTAATCCTTGCACGGGGTAGTGCTCGGAGTACACCAGGGAATTTGGTGTGCGGTAAGCCTTGCACGGGGTAGTGCTTGGCAGTACACCAGGGAAATTTGGTGTGCGGTAATCCTTGCACGGGGTAGTGCTTGGAGTACACCAGGGAAATTTGGTGTGCGGTAATCCTTGCACGGGGTAGTGCTTGGAGTACACCAGGGAAATTTGGTGTGCGGTAAGCCTTGCACGGGGTAGTGCTTGGCAGTACACCAGGGAAATTTGGTGTGCGGTAATCCTTGCACGGGGTAGTGCTTGGAGTACACCAGGGAAATTTGGTGTGCGGTAATCCTTGCACGGGGTAGTGCTCGGAGTACACCAGGGAATTTTGGTGTGCGGTAAGCCTTGCACGGGGTAGTGCTTGGCAGTACACCAGGGAAATTTGGTGTGCGGTAATCCTTGCACGGGGTAGTGCTCGGAGTACACCAGGGAAATTTGGTGTGCGGTAATCCTTGCACGGGGTAGTGCTCGGAGTACACCAGGGAATTTTGGTGTGCGGTAAGCCTTGCACGGGGTAGTGCTTGGCAGTACACCAGGGAAATTTGGTGTGCGGTAATCCTTGCACGGGGTAGTGCTTGGCAGTACACCCCCATTTTCCAGGATAGGAAAAATGGGAAATATGAGTTCCAAGGGACAGGGAGATATCCCTGGGGGAGTGCCTCCCGACTGTCCTTTAGGAAGGATGTTGAGAAATTGGAAGAATAACCCCAAAACTAAGGAAAAAGATAGGAAGAAAATGGTTAAATATTGTGTATCAGTCTGGACGAAAGAACCAATTAAAGGAACTGCAGTATTTTGGCCAAAATACGGGTCTGACAAAGATTGGGTATGTCAGGCCTTAAATTTTTATGTTAATAACAAATTTCCATTTTCGGAAGAAGAATCGGAGTATGCAGCTTGTTGGATACAAGGAATAAATTTGGTTTTGAGCAAAAATCAGAATAAAGAGGGAAAGAAAAAGGAAGAGACAAGTGATAAATGGGACCTTCTGGATAACTTACCTCCTCCTTATAACCCCCAAGTTGCTGCAGCAGCAGCGGCTGCTGTAGCAGTTCCTCCGAAAGAAGAGACAGGAACTATAGATAACATTAGCTCTGGGAACAGGAGGTACCCCAAACTGGTAAAAGAATTGGAACAATGTAAAAAAGACCTTGAGAATTTTCCACTCCCTGGTACTAATAATACTAACACTACTGAAGCTGCTATGTATCCTCTCCGTGAAGTGCCGCTGGGACCTGGACAGGTAGGGTATGTGAATGCTCCCCTTTCTAGCGGAGAAGTGCGAAATTTTAAAAAGGAAATGAAATCTCTCATTGAGGACCCCATTGGATTAGCAGAACAGTTAGATCAGTTTTTGGGACCCAATCTATATTGCTGGGGAGAAATGATGGCAATTCTGAATCTGCTATTCTCAGGGGAAGAACGAGGAATGATTAGAAGAGCAGCAATGCGGGAATGGGAAAAGGATCATCCTCCAGGAGATGGAGTAATTCCAGCAGAGCAAAAATTTCCAAATGTGGACCCTAATTGGAACAACAATAATGTGCAGGATAGGGTTAACATGAGAGACTTGAGAGAAATGGTAATTAGAGGAATTAGAGAAGCAGTACCTAAGTCTCAGAATTTTATTAAAGCATTTGAGGTTCAGCAGGGTAAAGATGAAACTCCAAGTGATTTCTTGGAAAGGCTCAGGGACAGGATGCGAAAGTATTCAGGAATGAATCCTGACGACCCTGTAGCGCAGGGGCTTTTGAAGATTAATTTTGTGATGAAAGCGTGGCCGGACATACAAAGGAAACTTCAGAAACTGGAGGGGTGGAACGAAGAGCCGTTAGAAAAACTTTTGAGGGAAGCGCAGAAAGTGTATGTCAGGAGGGAAGATGAAAAGCAGAAACAAAAGACGAAAATGATGATCTCCACAGTGAATCAAGTGGTGGGGCAGAGAATGGGGGACCGACGGGAAAAGAAGTTTCAGGAAAGACAAGGATTGGGATGGAATCAAGAAGAAAAAGGGAACAGGAATGTGAAATCAAAGTGGCCACCTCCTTCTCAGCCACGGCAGGTACAGGAAGGATGTTATAAATGTGGGCAAACAGGACATATTAAACGAGAATGTCCTGAATGGAAAAGGGAAGAAAGATTGTTTGCCGTCATAAACTCTGAATAGGGGGGTCAGGGGTTCTTTGAACAGTGGTCCCACCAAGAGCCCTTGATAAATTTAGAAGTGGGACCTAATAAAAAAGAGGTTGTATTTCTAGTAGATACAGGAGCAGCCAGATCCTCTTTAGCTTATAAAATATCAGGACTCAATTTAACTAATGATACTCTACGAGTAACAGGGGTAGAAGGATTTGGTATGGTAGTGCCACTTTTTGAAACTACTGAATTATATTGGGGAACTAAAATTGTCACTGGGCAATTGTTATATGTACCTGAAGCGGGGACCAATTTATTGGGGAGAGATTTAATAGTCAAATTAGGATTACAATTGAAGACCTGCGAAAAAGGAATAACAGTCTCAATGAAATTATTAACAGAAAATGATGAGAAAGAAATAAATCCCATGGTATGGGTAAGGGAAGGAAATCGAGGAGGGCTTAATATAACTCCCTTAAAGATAACTGTTCAAGAAGGGAGGGAGATAGTTAGACAACGACAGTATCCTATCTCTTGTGAAGGAAAAATGGGCCTGAAACCTATAGTGCAAACTCTAGTTAAAGATGGTCTTTTGGAGCCTTGTATGTCACCATATAACACTCCAATTTTACCAGTTCGAAAGCCAGATGGTTCGTACCGATTAGTACAAGACCTGAGAAAAGTTAATGAGATAACACGAAAGCGCCACCCTGTGGTTCCTAACCCTTATACCCTGATGGGTAAAATCCCTTATGAGCACAAATGGTTCAGTGTTATAGATTTAAAGGATGCCTTTTGGGCATGCCCACTGGATCCTGAAAGTCGGGATATTTTTGCATTTGAATGGGAAGACCCAGAAACAGGCCGTAAACAGCAATATAGATGGACTGTTTTGCCTCAGGGATTCACTGAATCTCCCAATTTATTTGGGCAAGAATTGGAAAAGATTTTAGAAATATTTCAGATTCCCGAAGGGGTGACGTTGTTACAGTATGTAGATGATTTATTGATATCTGGGGTAGAAAAATCAGAGGTAAGAGAAGCCACAAACAAACTCCTGAATTTTTTAGGAGAACATGGGCTAAGGGTATCTAAAGATAAATTACAGTATGTAGAAAAAGAGGTTAGGTATTTGGGACATTTAGTCTCTGAGGGCAAAAGGAGGATAACCCCTGAAAGGATTCAGGGAATTGTGCAACTTCCTCTCCCTAAAACAAAAAAGGAGTTGAGAAAATTTTTGGGTTTAATTGGATATTGCAGACTGTGGATAGAGTCATATGCACAGAAGACAAAGAAATTATATCTCAAATTATTGGAGGAAGAACCCAATATACTGAACTGGACTGAAGAGGAAAAAGAAGTAATGGAAAAACTAAAAAAAGATCTTATTACAGCACCAGTCTTAGCTCTGCCTGCCTTAAAGAAATCATTTTATCTTTTTATAACCGTAAGTGAGGGTGCTGCTTTGGGTGTGTTAACCCAAGAATGGGGAGATAAGAAGAAACCTGTAGCATATTTGTCTAAATTATTAGACCCCGTGTCCCGGGGATGGCCAGAATGCATTCAGGCAGTAGCAGCAACTGCCTTATTAGTAGAAGAGAGCAGGAAATTGACCTTTGGAGGACAATTGATTGTTGTTACCCCTCACCAAGTGAAGACTATTCTCACTCAGAAAGCAGGAAGGTGGCTGACAGACTCCAGAATACTAAAATATGAAGCTATACTAATTGAAAAGGATGATTTAACTATAACTACAGAACCTATTTTGAATCCTGCCTCCTTCTTGTCAAAGGGAATTGAAGATCCAATAGATATGGAACATAACTGCTTAGATCTAATAAATTACCAGACAAAGATAAGATTAGATTTACAAGAGCTGCCCTTAGAGGAAGGGGAAATATTGTTTATAGATGGATCTTCTAGGGTGGTGCAAGGAAGGAGATGTAATGGTTATGCCATCATTGAAGGAACAGATGGGAACGTCGAAGAAATGGGAAAACTGCCTAGTAATTGGTCAGCCCAGACTTGTGAATTATATGCATTAAGTCAAGCATTAAAGCTATTAAAAGGGAAACAGGGAACTATATATACTGACTCACGGTATGCATATGGAGTGGTACATACATTTGGAAAAATTTGGGAAGAAAGGGGCTTAGTAAACAGCAAGGGAAAGGAATTGGTCCATGAAGAATTAATTAGACAGATTTTGGAAAATCTGTTACTACCAGAAGAGATTGCTGTGGTGCATGTGAAAGGACATCAAAAAGGAAACTCACTAGTTGAATGGGGAAACAGAATTGCAGATGAAAAGGCTAAAGAATCAGCTTTGCAATTGGAAGTGGAAGCAAAGCTGCTTCTTGTACCTGAAATAAAACCCCCGCCTGAAAAGCAAATATTCAGTGAAAAGGAGATAGAAATCTTTAGGGAATTAGGAGCGAAGGAGTCTGAAGGACGGTGGATTCTTCCTGATGGGAGAGAAATGGTAAATAAACAAATAATGAGGGAAATTTTAGCTGTTCTACATCAAGGAAGTCATTGGGGAGTACAGGCAATGTGTGATGCGGTATTAAGAAAATATATATGTGTAGGCATGTATACTGTAGCTAAACAGGTGTGTAATAGCTGCATAACATGCCAACGAGTGAATAACAAGGCTCTACGGAAACAACCTCTGGGTGGACGGGAGCCAGGGCTTCGACCTTTCCAGAGCATCCAAGTAGATTTTACTGAATTACCTAAAGTAGGTAGATTTAAGTACTTGCTGGTATTAATTGACCATTTGTCAGGATGGGTAGAAGCTTTTCCTTCAGCATCAGCAACAGCTAGTGTGGTGATAAAGGTAATCCTGGAACAAATAATCCCTAGATATGGGGTTATTGAAAATATAGACTCTGATCAAGGAAGTCATTTTACTTCATCTATTTTAAAAGGATTAATGAGAACCTTGGGAATAAAATGGGAGTTTCATACTCCATGGCATCCTCCCTCGTCAGGGAAAGTGGAGCGAATGAATCAGACATTAAAGAAGCATCTGTCAAAACTGGTTTTAGAGACTAAGCTTCCCTGGACAAAATGTTTACCTTTAGCACTCCTTAGAATTCGAACTGCTTCTAGAAAAGATGTAGGAGTTTCACCATATGAGATGTTGTTCGGACTACCGTACCTGGGGAGAAATGGTGAAATACCTATTTTTGAAACTAAAGATATTTTTCTCAAAAATTATATACTTGGATTATCTTCTTCCCTAGCATCTCTCAGGGTTCGTGGACTGTTGGCTCAAACTCCACCTTTGGAATTCCCAGTACATTCATTCCATGCAGGAGATTGGGTCCTGATACGCACCTGGAGAGAATCAAAACTCCAGCCTGAATGGGAAGGACCATTTCAAGTACTACTAACCACTGAAACAGCCGTGAGAACTGCAGGAAAAGGTTGGACTCACTATACTCGAGTGAAGGCATCCATCGACCCTAGCACCTGGGAAGTTGTTCCTACAGAAGACTTGCTGAAAGTTAAAATCAAAAAGAAAAAACTTTGTAATAAACTGAACGGGATAAAGGCTTACAATTGTAAACTAACCTTTTATTTTCACAGGTAACTAATGAATGTGACTTGTAAGGACAAATCTATAGCAAATTGAAGTGCTCCCAAGAGGGGTTCGTTATAGTAGCAGTGTACATCTTATTCTTTGTATTGATAATTATTTGGAAACCTAAGGTTTAAAGATAATGATGGGGAAAAATCAATTATTAATTTTGTTTTTGATAATTGTAGGCCTCAGAGAAGGCCTTGGTCAATTGGAAACTTGGAAAAGATTTGACCAGATGATAGCAAAGACAGGGTATCCAGTCAAAATATGGGTAAATGTGACAGAGAGTTATGAACCACAATCCATCACGTTTGATGCTTGTGAAGTGTTAACTTGTGGAGATTTAAATGCTCAACGACAATTGAGCAAAGAGCACAAATATCTCTGTCCTGAACCTAAGACTAGCAGTATGTTTGAAGGACCCCCTTGCCCAGCATGGACTGATGTATGGTGGACGACCAATCATAAAGGGTGGTCACATACACCCGCCTCAAGTCTTTATTTTATGAGGTTAAAGAAACAAATTAACATATTTAAAGGAACTGTTCAGCCCAATTGTCAGCATCTACAATGTAATCCAATAACTATAACAATTAGTCAGGCTGATTACCTTACAAACCGTACTTTTGGTCTTGGAGCAGATGTAACCGGGCGAGACCCAACAGCCAGATTGAGAATAGCTGTAAGGGAACGATACTCTCTTGCCATCAGAGAAAGAGAGAAACTCAAAGGGAAAACAGGAGAGAAAACAGGAGAACCTCTTCAAAACACAGCAGTTGTCACAGTTAAAGAAATAAAAGATCTTAGGCAGACATTTGAGATTGAAACAGGGTATGGGGATGTGAATGCCTGGATAGAATGGGTTAAATATACTGTCCAGAGTCTCAACCATAGCAATTGCTATGCTTGTGCCTCGGGACGACCGATAGCCCAGATAGTGCCCTTCCCATTGGGGTGGACCGAGGACTCCCGAGGGATGCGATGTATGATTGCATTGTACCAAGAAAAGACTGCCTGGGGAAATGAGGCCTGTAAGTCTCTCTCTTTACTATTCCCTTCCTTGCATGATAGCAATGTCAGGGCTCCCCCTGTATTCTCCACAGCTATAGGTAACCATACAGCTTGCCTCTCACGGCAGGGTGTGAGGGCTACCCGGCATCTGGGAGAATTTGCCTTGTGCACGAGGACCTTGAATGCTACTGAGGACTTGATGGGAAACTATTCAAGACTTGGGATCCCCAGGGCAGATCTCTGGTGGTACTGTGGAGGGAAGATCTTGCGGTCCACCCTACCATCTAACTGGGGAGGCACTTGTGCACTTGTTCAATTAGCTATACCCTTCACCCTGGCATTTGAAAGCGAAACATCACAAATACCCAGAAGAAGTAAAAGAGGCTTAGGAATATCATTTGATGATAGAGTATACATAGATTCTATTGGGGTGCCTAGAGGAGTTCCTGATGAACATAAAGCCAGGAATCAAATCGCTGCAGGGTTTGAGTCACTGTTCTGGTGGGTAACAATTAATAAAAATGTGGATTGGATTAATTATATCTATTATAATCAGCAGAGATTCATAAACTATACAAGAGATGCGATAAGAGGAATCGCTGAACAACTAGATGCCACCAGCAAAATGGCTTGGGAAAACAGAATAGCATTAGATATGATTCTTGCGGAGAAAGGTGGTGTGTGCGTGATGCTGGGCAACCGTTGTTGTACTTTTATCCCTAACAATACTGCCCCGGATGGCACAGTAACTAGAGCATTGCTAGGGCTTACCACCCTTGCCAATGAATTGGCAGAAAACTCAGGAACAGACACTTCCATCACAGGATGGTTGGAATCTTGGTTTGGTAAATGGAAAGGAATGGTAGTGTCCATATTTACATCCTTGATTGTAGTAGCAGGAGTTTTGACAGCCATTGGTTGTTGCATTATCCCCTGTGTAAGGGGACTTGTCCAACGGTTAATTGAAACTGCACTTTCGAAACAAATGACCATGGATCCACCACCCTACTCAGATAAGATGATGATATTAGAAGAAATGGAAAGCAAAGAAAGTGAAGAAGAGGAAGACATCTACCAAATTACACCTTAGAGAAAAATTTTGCAAAAATCAACAAATTATAAAAAGAGAAAAGGGGGGAATTGTGGGAATGGAAATGTTGTTTTTGCAGTGTTACATTGTATAGAAGGAAGGAATGTGGTATTGAAATATGCTTACAGTGATAAGAAAGCTCAGCAGGTGACCTCCTAAAATGCAGACAACCAGACTCCTTAGAGCAATCAGGTGAAAATCATTATGTTAAGTCAAGCCAGATAAGGGGAGAAAACATTACCATCTCAAAAACAGGCCGGCAACTGAAGGCCAGGCATTGTCTGTGAAGCATCAGATAGATTGTGAACCTGGATTACCCACTCCAGTGGGGAAGCAGGGGAGGGTCCTGTCATCAAAAAGTATATAAACTGTGTTTTTGGAACTAGTAGGTGCGCTCTCCTGCTTGTGGGGCGCCCGCCATTGCAATCGCGAATAAATTACTACTTCACTGAGATCCTCGCCTGAGCCTAAGTTATTGGCTACGGAGTGTTTCTCACAATATCTAATCTGAATCTACAATATTTTAGTTTAGAACCATTCCCCCTTGCCTTATCACTTCTCCCCCTGACAAAGAGTCCCTCCCCAACTTTCCTGTAGGCCCCCTTTAGGTATTGGAAGGCCTCTATAAGGTCGTCCTGGAGCCTTCTCTTCTCTAGGATGAACAGCCCCAGATCCCTCGCCCTGTCTTCATAGGAGAGGTGCTCCAGCACTCTGAGCATCCTCATGGCCCTCCTCTTGACTCATTCTAGTAGGATAGTTCTGGAGAAACTCAGCACATTGCTGTAGAAGCATGTGGTGGAGAAGAGGTATAAGACAAGAAAGGATTTGGGAGAAACTAAAGGATTTGCAGTCTCAAGTTAAAGGAAGGAGTGGGGATGGAAACAGGAGTGACAGTGATGTGTGATTTTGAGTTATATATTAAGCATTTTACGGCCATTAAAATGGATCTCTCACTGTATGCATGACTGATTTCAACTTTTGTTTGAAATATTATTTTGCAAATTCCTCCTTCTTTGAAGGCATCTAATTTCTCTGGTTCATCTGCTTAACCACAGTAACAAATTCAGGCTGGCTTTGGATAGTACTTCACCTCAGAAAGGGGTCTGAGTCCTGTTTTCTCTAGTTACTGGCTCACAGACAGAGGAGAAAACGCACTCTTTTGGACTGAAACTTCATGCATCAAGGATCCCACGTTCAGCTTGGGGCAGTTAAGAGTGTGCATGCAAGGTGTATATCATAGGAACAGAAGCATTGATGCTTCTGAGGCAGCAATAATAGTAACAGCTCAGGTGATTGAAGCAATTCACACATTTAAAATCTGCTGTTTCAGACTAAATTCATCATGCAGTTTTCTCATTCAGTTGAGAACGTTTCCTGGAGACAAATTAGCCACTTCACACTTCTGTGAACCTCCTAAACTGCAGATAGTTGTGGAGAGCCCTTTGCTTTCATCCTTCCATTCAGAAGTCCCTTTCTCAATACTGGCAATGCCACTGTGGCAAAAACAGTGTTTTGTGATTAATTTTATATAGTACTATACTGGAGAACCAGACTTCCTATAGTGAGGCTGAAGAAGAATCATTGTCTCCCAGGAATCTCTTGAGGTATTTTGCAGTCTGGATGACTAACAGGATTGTGTTAAAACTTGTTTCTTTTGGTAGGAATGCAAATTGAATTAAGACTTTAGGATCAGGGCTCCTGAAGCAAAATCCTCCCCAAAGTTATATACAGCACAGTATATGCATATTTATTTTGTATATGTGTATACATATGAGAATATGTATGTACATAAATATTCATAAATAGGCTCTTAATATGTGTTCTGGTACCTATAAAAATAGTTAATAAACCCTAACATTTTTACTCTTTTTAATACCCAAGTGGATCTGCCTGCCTCTTTCTCACCACAACCCAATTTGTACAGTCCTTCAGGGAGTGAGTTTGAAAATGTATCTGAAAAAAGCATTTTGGCTAATGGCTAACAATAGCGAGGAGGAAGAATTAAGTCTATCCAGTCAGTTCTGCTGTGGTCCATGTTATAAATTAATTTTGGTAGAACTCATTCCCGACACATTGTGGGTAAGGTAGATCGAATTTCTATTTATTTGAGCAATTCAGCAAGCAGCGATAAGTAAAACAGCGCTGGGCGGCCAGGGAGTCTCCTGCTCCGCCAACGCACCTAAGCCCGCCAGAGTCTTGATTTATAGCCTAGTAGTTCCGGGTTTAGTGGCACCTCCTGGTGTCTTCTTACGACTGCGAGGCCTGTTGCTAGGGGGTCTTCGTCAGTCCTCTGGTGGTCGTGGGGATGAAGATCGTCGTCTTCCTCTGTGTTGGGGTGGTGACTTTGCTGCTGATATGTGTGTTCTCATGCGAGGGGGAATGCCATTTTGCCCTTTTTTGGAGCTGGTTTCTACTGCAATTGTTAACAGGAAATTCCTATACTTGTTTTTTTCCTTCAACAGGATATTGGGGGTATAAGCAGTTAACCGTTGAAAACCTTCCCATCAGCAACATTTAATGAACAAACAAGGCTTTACCCATTACAATCCCCCCTTTTTCTCTGTATCATTTTGTTCATTAAATCTATTTAGTTCTAATTGACTCAGGATTAATGTTTCCTCTAGTAGGGGTCTATCATTTATCGATTCGTACTTTGTCCTCATAAGCATCAGATGAGCAGCCTCCAATTTACCTTTAACAATAGCTATGACTTTGTTAAGGAGACAAGGACCAAACGTCAGTCCTAGGGTTAATAAAATCAGCGGGCCGACTATTGTTGACAACAGAGTGGTGAGCCACAGCGAGTGATTATACCAGGACTCGTAACAGCTTTGCTGGGCCTCCCGCTCTCTTTTTCTCCTTTCCAATTCTTCTCTAAGTTTGGTCATGGTATCCCTCATAATTCCAGTATGATCAGCATATACACAGCATTCCTCCCTGAGAACAGCGCACAATCCCCCTTGTTGTAAATACAATAAATCTAGTCCTCTGCGATTCTGTAATACCCCTTCAGATAATGATCTTATAGATTTTTCTAAAGCACTGATAGATTTCTCAATTCTGGCTAAATCTTCATCCACAGCTGTTCGTAGAGAGGTGAACACTCTTCCTTGTTTGATTAGCGAAGCAACTCCTGTGCCTACCCCTGCAACCCCCCCCAAAACCATTAGGGTAGCCACTGTCAGTGTGGAAATTGGTTCCCGTTTTGTCAAATGGTGTTCTTGATTGATCTGATTGTCATACATAAAATTCTCTGGGTGGTAGAGTATCTTTGGGATGATTATTACTTGAACACAGAATTCTACAGACCCATTGAACAAGTCCAGGTGTTAGTGTTAGGAAGAATCGAATGGATGCTTTATTAATGTATCTTGGGTGATGGGTCATAAAGTATAATTAAGCATTGCCAAATGTACTTACATTATCAATTAATTTATGTATACTGGGAAGTTTAGGGAGTATATTATCAATTAATCTATGTATACTGGGAAACTTAGGGAGTATACTGAACAGTCAAATGAATCTTTGAAGGGGAACCCTGGGAGGGAACAGGTACAACCTGACCTTGGATAAGGGCCTGGAAATGCTGAAATGAGTTGAAGCAGAACCAAGGAGCGGAGGGAGCATGCGTCGAGTGAGAAAGGTGAAAAGTTTAGCGGAGAGGAAGACTCCTTACTTCATCTGGACGACCACCTGGACGACCACCAGAGTGCGCCACGCATGTGCAAAGGGGAGGGGAGCTAATTAGAATGGAATGCGAGGCTGATGTTGCAACCTGTAATGAATATGTATACCTTACGTAATGTTGAATGTATAAATAACGGCTGGGATGTAACGGGACTCGAAGCCAGATTTGGGCACCTGCCCCGGCTTCCAGCGCTGAATAAAGCACCTTCATATAATCACTTGGTGGTTATGTGGTTGCTATGCTAACATTTTGGCGACCCAGATGGGACGGCGTGGGCACTGCTGAGACGGATCGTGTCTCGGTTTCGCTCCAGCCGGCACCGAGGGATTCTTGGGGAGCAGTCGACCGCGACCGACCTCTGCTGCTCACGACGTACCACTGGAGTGGTAAGCAAAGGTGCTTTCAACTTTGGGTATTCGGTACCGATTTGGTTGGGAAAGCCTGCTGGTCAGACGCGGCGAAAGCCACGCTCGGTTGGGCAGGGAGCTCCCGGGGTAAGCCTAGGCGCCGTCCGTTAGACAGAGCGAAAGCTCTGCAGGTTCGGCATTGGTGGTTTGGTATTGGTAATCATATTGGTTTGTGCTGAAGGGTCAGCACCTGGTATTATTGGTATGTGGTAAGCACGCTGCTGCTCCGGCAGCTTCTGGGAGAGCGTGCTGCTGCTCCGGCAGCTTCTGGGGGAGTGTGCTGCTGCTCCGGCAGCTTCTGGGTTTGTATCATAAGCTCAAAATGAAAAAGATTAAAGGAATTCTGGGAAAAGATGTACCTATCCCGCGGACATCCCCGCTGGGGTGTTTGCTAGCACATTGGAAAGAGGGAGGTTTTGGTCAAGAAATGCGGAAAGGAAAGCTGATTGATTATTGTAATATTTGGTGGCCACAGTATAAACTAGAGGACCAAGAAACTTGGCCTGAGAATGGAACATTGCAATATAATACAATTTTACAATTAATGCTATTTTGCAAGCGGGAAGGAAAATATGATGAACTGCCGTATGTGGAATTATTCTTTTATTTGCGCCGAAAGCCTGAATGGCAGCATGCTTGTGGAATAATGGTGCTTGAAGTTTCAACTGAGGAACGTTGTTGTGCATGTACTAAGGAGGGACGCTGTATACAGCATCAGGCAATAGAGAATAATAAGTATTATGGGGAAATGAATAATGGAAATATTGATTTGGAAGTTGCGCTGTCGGCTCCGCCGGAAGAGCCAGGGCAGGGAGGGAAAAGGGAGAATGAAGATAGCAGTAGTGATGGAGAATCCCCGACTTTAGTCTCCCCTGTGTCACATAGGACTCGGCAACAGCGAAGGGCAGGAGAAACTATGAATGAACAGAGAGGGAAAATAATCGCTCCTCTCAGGCAAGGAGTGGGGACAGAAGGACTGGTATATGTTAAGGTGCCATTTTCAGCTGGGGATTTAATGATATGGAAACAAGCAGCTGGCACCTACAGGGAAAACCCAGATAAAGTAGCCAGGGTAATGAAAATGATAATTAAAACCCAAAATCCCGATTGGGATGATCTCCAGGTGATCCTGGATACTTTGATGGACTCGACAGAAAAGACATGGTATTGCGGGCAGCTAGAGAGAGAGCCCGAGAGGATATATGAAATGGATTAGTGCTTGGAAATCTAGATCAAAACTTCCCCACTGAGGATCCCCAATGGGATTATAACACAGGGGATGGAATAAGGAGGCTGAAGAGATATCAAGATTGGGTACAAGTCGGGGTACAGAATGCCATGCCCCGGACCATAAATTGGTCAAAATTGTATAATGTCAGGCAAGAAAAAGCGGAATCACCTTCCGCCTTTTTAGAGAGATTGAAAGAAACTGCTAAGAAATATACAGATTTAGACGTAGAGACTGAGCAAGCTAAAGCTCAATTAGCACTCATTTTCCTGGGACAAGCCCAAGAGGATATTAGGAAGAAATTGCAAAAGTTGGAAGGTGCAGATTTGAGAAATTTGGATAGGCTGTTGGAAATAGCCTGGAAAGTGTATAATAACAGAGAAAAGGAAACGACAAAAAGGCAACAACAGAACT
Source organism: Anser cygnoides (assembly GCF_040182565.1). Classification (NCBI taxonomy): domain Eukaryota; kingdom Metazoa; phylum Chordata; class Aves; order Anseriformes; family Anatidae; genus Anser; species Anser cygnoides. Next base: position 3,267,508 of record NC_089911.1, read on the forward strand.
TATTAGCAGTAATTCAAGGGAGAGAACATGCAGGATTAAGGGGCAGGGGAAGAGGAAATATTAATGGTCGAGGTAGAGGAACAGGGAGAGGCTACCCGAGCTCAGGGGGAAACCGGCTGGGTCTTAACCAATGTGCCCATTGTAAGGGGGAGGGTCATTGGAAAAACGAGTGCCCTCTCCGTGGACAGCTGATCGTTGGTGGGGGAAATTCGTTCCGAAACCAAGAAGCAGCTAAGGCGATGGTTCTGGGGGAATATAGTAGCTGACTAGGAGATCCGGTAGCAGAAACTAAAGAGCCCTTAGTAAAAATTCAAATAGGAAATAAGGAAGTAAAATTTTTAATTGATACAGGGGCCACATATTCAGTACTCAATAGATTAAGTGGTAAGATAGGGGAAAGGAAAACTACTATTGTAGGTGCCACCGGGAAGGAGGAAATACGGCCGTTCTTACAACCCCTTGATTTACGGTTTGGAGGTAAAGAAATTACGCATGAATTTTTATATGTACCAGAATGCCCTATTCCTCTTTTGGGACGGGATTTGTTAACTAAACTAAACGCTACCATAATGTTTGAAGATGGAGAATTGATTATGAGAATCCCGGAATCAAAAGTGGGACAAATATTAATGACTAAAGAGAAGGCTGTTCCTCATATACCAAAAGAGGTAGAAAATGCAGTAATGCCTACGATTTGGGAAACGGACGTGCCCGGAAAATCAAAAGTAGCCCAGCCAGTAAAAATTGAACTTAAGGAAGGGGCCCGACCGGTACGGATTAAACAGTACCCATTGAAGCTAGAAGCTAGGCTAGGAATAGTAAAGATTATAGATAAATTTCTTAGCTACCACATTCTGGAGGAATGCAAATCCGAATATAATACCCCAATTTTCCCAGTAAAGAAACCTAATGGGGAATACAGGCTAGTGCAGGACCTTAGGGCAATAAACGAAATAACAAAAGATATTCACCCAGTGGTGGCTAATCCTTATACATTGTTAACATCTGTAAAAGAGAAATATAAGTGGTTTACGGTAATTGATTTAAAAGATGCCTTCTTCTGCATACCCATTGACAAGGATAGTAGAAAACTCTTTGCTTTTGAATGGGAAAATCCACGGAACGGACGAAAGATGCAACTGACCTGGACAAGATTGCCTCAAGGATTCAAGAATAGCCCGACCCTCTTCGGCGGTCAACTAGCTAAAGAAATAGAAGATTGGATTAACCAAGGACAAATTCAGGTGCCAAAGGATCGATACCTGCTGTTACAATATGTGGACGATATATTAATAGCTACCAAAGGAGAGTCAGAATGTATTCAGGTAACTATTGATATTTTGAATCAATTGGGACTAAATGGGTACAAGGTTTCTAAACAAAAGGCACAAATCGCGTGCACAACAGTAATTTATTTGGGATGTGAAATTTCTCAAGGACAAAGAAAATTGGGAGTTAACCGAATACAAGCTATTTGTGAAATCCCCGAGCCGCGAAATCTGCACGAACTACGGGCTTTCCTAGGTATGGCCGGGTGGTGTAGACTGTGGGTAATGGACTATGGACTCATAGCAAAGCCCCTCTATGAAACCCAAAAGGCCTGTACATTTACCTGGGGAAAGCCACAACAAGAGGCCTTTAAGAAATTAAAAGAAGCCCTGATAAAGGCGCCTGCCTTGGGCTTGCCGGACTTATCAAAGGACTTCCAGCTGTTTGTGCATGAGAGACAACGATTGGCATTAGGAGTACTGACCCAGCGACTTGGCAGCTGGAAAAGACCTGTGGGGTATTTTTCTAAACAATTGGATGCGGTAAGCGCTGGATGGCCCTCGTGTTTAAGGGCCGTGGCAGCCACAGTCCTTTTAATACAGGAAGCCAGGAAGCTCACATTAGGGAAACGAATTGAGGTGTTCGTGCCACATATGGTGACTACGGTATTGGAGCAAAAGGGGGGCCATTGGCTATCGCCCAGCCGAATGATGAAATATCAAGCTATACTAACTGAGCAAGATGATGTAATCTTAAGAACTACTAACTTATTGAACCCAGCAGTTTTTCTAGGAACAACTACGGAGGAAGGAGACCTCAGTCATGATTGCGTGGAGATCATCGAACATACCTATGCCAGCAGAACAGACTTAAAGGACCAGCCTCTGGGGAGACCGGATTGGGAACTTTTCACGGATGGAAGCAGCTTTGTGGAAAACGGAACTCGTTATGCAGGATACGCGGTAACTACATCAAAGGTAGTGATTGAGGCAAATTCCCTACCTCCGGGAACTTCAGCCCAACGAGCAGAAATAATTGCCCTGACACGAGCCCTGGAACTAAGCGAGGGTAAGAACGTGAATATTTGGACAGATTCAAAATATGCATTCGGGGTAGTTCATGTACATGGGGCATTATGGAAAGAAAGGGGAATGCTATCCTCACAAGGGACTAATATAAAATACCAGGAAGAAATATTGAAATTAATAACAGCTGTACAGAAACCCCAACAGGTGGCCATAATGCATTGTAAAGCTCATCAAGGAGGGGTGTCAGAGATTGCAGAAGGTAACAGACTGGCAGATTTGACGGCCCGGAAGGTTGCGCGTGAAGTATGGAAAGTAATGGCTCTAATTCCATCGAAGGTAGGCCTCTCTTGTTTTAAATTACCTAAAGACCCAAAGTATTCAGCAGAAGATGAGAGACTTGCAAATTTGATGAAGGCCCAGAAGAATCCTGACGGATGGTATGTGACTACGACAGGACAACTCATAGTGCCTCCTATAGTAATGCGAGAAATCTTACAAATAAAACATAATGAATGTCACTGGGGTGCAGGAGCAATGGTGACCTATTTGAAACGAGGTGTCATCTCGGTACACATGTTAACAATGGCAAAGTCAGTAATGTCAAAATGTGAGCTTTGCTTAAAGAATAATCCGGTAGCAAGGAAACATGTTGAGATGGGAAGAACTAGGGCTGGGATAGAGCCTGGAGATTACTGGCAAATAGACTTCGTGGAACTGCCTAAAGCAAGAGGTTATAAATACCTATTGGTAGGGGTTGATACTTTTTCAGGATGGCCGGAGGCCCTTCCCTGTCGCACCAACCAAGCAAAGGAAACGGTAAAATGGTTACTACGGGAAATAATCCCTAGATTTGGTGTACCATTGGGTATTTCTTCAGACAGGGGACCACATTTCATTGCCAATGTGGTTAAGGAGGTTAGTAGGTTACTGGGAATCACCCAGAACACCCTATCCCACTTACTCCACCCCCATCCTATAGTACTAGCGTTAACAAGCAGGCATGGAGGAATCAATAAGATAGTAGACTAACGAAGATGCATTAAAATTATACTTATTAATCTCTATATCAAGTTATACTTACTAACCTCTACTAACCTGATTCAACCTAATAGTAATGAAAATACTTGCTCTCGGTATGAGTGAAGTATTTTCAAAGGGGGGAAATGTTAGTGTTAGGAAGAATCGAATGGATGCTTTATTAATGTATCTTGGGTGATGGGTCATAAAGTATAATTAAGCATTGCCAAATGTACTTACATTATCAATTAATTTATGTATACTGGGAAGTTTAGGGAGTATATTATCAATTAATCTATGTATACTGGGAAACTTAGGGAGTATACTGAACAGTCAAATGAATCTTTGAAGGGGAACCCTGGGAGGGAACAGGTACAACCTGACCTTGGATAAGGGCCTGGAAATGCTGAAATGAGTTGAAGCAGAACCAAGGAGCGGAGGGAGCATGCGTCGAGTGAGAAAGGTGAAAAGTTTAGCAGAGAGGAAGACTCCTTACTTCATCTGGACGACCACCTGGACGACCACCAGAGAGCACCACGCATGTGCAAAGGGGAGGGGAGCTAATTAGAATGGAATGCGAGGCTGATGTTGCAACCTGTAATGAATATGTATACCTTACGTAATGTTGAATGTATAAATAACGGCTGGGATGTAACGGGACTTGAAGCCAGATTTGGGCACCTGCCCCAGCTTCCAGCGCTGAATAAAGCACCTTCATATAATCACTTGGTGGTTATGTGGTTGCTATGCTAACACAGGGATAAACAAGGGGTAACTCCTATCTTTGAGCATACCCACCTAGCATCCTTCGCTGGTAATAACCATTCCGCTGGTTTCTTTATATTTCCGATGTTAGCTTGATTTGCACACAAGTGCTTTTTATCGGGTGGGACTTGTCCCATGCATCTCCCCTTCCCAGTCACTTGGGTCAGCGTTATGCCCTGACCCTCTTTCCCCCACGTACATTGTGAGGGATTGGATCCATTTACCCGTCAGGCCTTCTCATTGACCCCCACAGCTTCGTAAAAGGGCAGCCTTACCCCATAACAGAGCCAGCACCGCTCAGTCAGGTGAGGGTTGGTAGCATTTAACAGCTGGTAGCTTACTTGCATCACTTTCCACAGAGCCCCTTCCTGGGTTCGAGCTGGGGCAGAGGTAGAAATCTATTTGGTTCAGACACAGGCTTGTGGGTGCCAGTTGACAAAGGGATGTGAGAAAACTTGGTGCACCCGCCGTAGTTACTTGGTTAATGATAACTTGGTCCTCCCACCTAATTAAACTCCACTTAAAGGGCTGGTGCAAATATCCCTGGTCGGCCCCAGCCGGACAGGGGATATTCAATAGGAGAGGTAGCGCCAACATACACCAGAAGGGCAACGTCCTTTTATAATTTTGGGGAGGCGGCTTCGAGTTATGGTGGGTACTAAGGCGGTTTATTCGGCCGGACTCCGTCATCTCAAATAGGGGTGGGTACCAAATAACTCTCCCCACTGTTGTACGCCTCTGCCTCGCCCACCTACTTGGTTGCCTCAAGCAGCGGGGTTCACTTTCTTCACGGCAGCAAGGGTAATCTTCAGGGGCCTAGGTACCGATTTCCCTGTTCCGGCCACTCCCAGTCCCAGTTACTCACTCCTCCTTAGGCGCGTTACCCTTCTGATGTATGGGTCTGGGTACATTAAAGAATTTCCCTTCCCCTACTTCCCAGTTTTGTTTACAGTGAACCTATTATTCCTTAGAGAGGGTTACCGATCATACGATTACGAATTCACTCTTCAGTCCCTTTTCGCATGGTCAGCCTCAAGTCTCCGGGTCGGCTGACCACTCTCCACCGCTCCTCCGGTATTGGTCCTTTAACTCGGCTAGCGTGAGTCCATCCTTTCTCGGCTGTCCAGACAGCTGTGTCTGTGGTAAGTAGAACAAGGTAGGGTCCTTCCCAACGAAGAGTTAAAGAGGTCTCTTTCCAGGATTTTATCAGAACCTGGTCTCCTAGTTTGATCCTGCATATGGCCATCTCTAGAGGGGGGGTGCATTGTACTACTCACTTTGCTGCAGGATCCCCCCTTATATTGTGAGGTGACAATACCCTCAGTTCACCCCCAAAGGTGATTTTATGCGTTTCTTCCACCAAGAGCGCAGCCGCGATCACTGCCTGGAGACAGGTGGGCCATCCCCTACTCACGGGGTCCAAAAGTTTAGAAAGATATCCCACGGGTTTCTTTTTCCCTGCCCAGTCTTGAGTTAAGATCCCGAACGCTGTCCCCTCCTTTATGTTGATAATTAGATAAAAGGGTCTCTTCACATTGGGTAAATTTAACACAGGAGCGTTCACTAAATCCATTTTTAAGTCTATCAGGCTTTGCTCATCGCTTTGGCTTCATTTCATTAATCCTTCCCCAACCAGTTTCTGATACAAAAACTTCACTTTGCTACTATAATTTTCAATCCATTGCCGACAATATCCTAACAATCCCAGCAGCTGCCTAACTTGTCTTTTGCTTTTTGGCGCTTGTAGTGACAAAATCCCATTTACTTGTTCGGGGTCTAGTTTCTTAGTACCTTTATTTAGCCAATGTCCTAAATATTTCACCTCTTCCTCCGTAAACTGTAATTTTGACTTTGATACTTCTAGTCCCTTTAAGCTCAAGAAGTTTAGTAGCTCGATACTTTCTGTTCTGACTGCCTCCTGACTCTCTCCTGCTAACAGCAAATCATCCACATATTGGACTAAGGTTACTTCAGGATTTGGTTCATAGTTCTCTAATACTTGTTCTAATGCCTGACCGAATAGATTTGGTGATTCCGTGAATCCTTGGGGAAGCACAGTCCATCTTAATTGTTGTTTCCGATGGGTTGCAGGATCTTCCCACTCGAAGGCAAAATAATCCCTGCATTCCCTTTTTAAAGGACATGCCCAAAACGCATCTTTTAGGTCTATGACACTATAGCATTTCTGCACTGGGGACAGCTGGCTTAGCAAAGTATGTGGGTTAGCTACTACAGGAAATCTGGTTATTGTTCTTTTGTTGACCTCCCTCAAGTCTTGGACTAGCCGATAAGAGCCATCAGGTTTCTCGATAGGTAATATAGGAGTGTTATGAGGTGACATGCAAGTCTCCAGTAATCCCTGTTGTAGTAGCCTCTCGATTACTGGTTGCAGCCCCTCCTTGCCTTCTTGAGACATTGGGTATTGTTTTACCCTGATAGGAGTCTCAGGATTCCTGATAGTGACTTCAAAGGGACTAATATCGAAACGGCCTACTGATTCGGGAGAATACCACACCTCAGGGTTTATTTTTGCCTCGTCCTCTACAGTGAGGGTGTATAATTTAACCTCAATTCCTTTATTTTCCACCTCCAAATTAATTTTTAGCTTAACCATTAAGTCTCTTCCCAACAGGTTATATTCAGCTTCTGGTACTAATAAAAAGGATCCTGTGCAACTTTGGGCTGGGGTCTCTATTTCCACCCCTTTTATTACTGAGACCCTAAAGGGCTCTCCTTTTGCTCCTATCACCTGTAATTTCTCCAAGGAAGGTTGACATCCCCAGGGTACCATTTGGACAGTCGATCTTTCTGCCCCAGAGTCCACAAGGAACTCCACTTCTTGATGCTGGGGACCTAACTTCAATTTTATCAAGGGCTCCGTTATACCAGAAGTCCCCAGTCGATGGAGCCCCTGACTCCCCTAATCTTCTGTAAACATTCGCTCATCTTGTAAGCATTTTCTGCAGTCCTTTTTCATGTGTCCCTTCTTTTGGCAATAAAAACGTTCTATCTGTCTTAGATCCCTCTGATCACTCTGGCTCCTCGGAGGTCTTTTTCGTGGTAGCAGAACACCCTTCGGGTGGGGGGGGGGGCCCTTTTTGTCCTTCCCGGACTGCTGCCACTAGAATCCTGGCCTGCCTTTTATGAATCTCTTCTTCTCTGCGCGCATATACCTTCTGAGCTTCTCTCAGCAGTTCATCCATCCCTCTATCCTGCCAATCCTCTAATTTTTCTAATGTCCACCTGATATCCCCCCATGATTTTGCCACAAATTGCATTTTTAACAAGGCCTGTCCCTCTGGTGTACTGGGGTCCAGTCCTGAATAAAGCTGGAGGTTCTTCCTTAATCTCTCCAGCCATTCTGTGGGAGTTTCATCCTTCTTTTGATGTTCACTAAAGGCCTTATTTATATTTTGTCCTCTAGGGACTGACTCCCTTATACCTTGTACAATAATAGTCCTTAAATCCTGCATATGATCCCTATCTTGTTCATTTTGGTTATTCCAGTTAGGCCTCTGTAGGGGCCATTTAAGATCTCCTACAGGACCCTGCTGGTGTTGCTGGTCCCAGATTTGCATTCCAGCCCTCCGGATCATATTCCTTTCTTCCGCAGCGAATAATATACCTAAAATGGCCTGGAGTTCTTCCCAGGTGTAAACATTAGACCCCAAAAATTGGTCTACTCGCTCAGAGGCCCCAAGAGGATCTTCTAAGAGATTTCCCATTTCCTTCTTGAATTCTCTGACGTCTCCCGTATTTAGGGGGATGGAGACGTATCCCATACCGGGTTGGGGCCCTCCCATTGCAACCTCTCTTAGGAGATATAGTCTACCCTCACCCTCTCGATTTCTAGTTTGGCTCCTAGTTACCCATCTAGTTCCCCGAGGGGTGTCCGTGGCCGAATCAGAGTCACTATGGTAGCCCGGAGCCGTGGCGGGGGGGCTGGAGGTGAGGGAGGAGGGTGTATATAAGGTGGGGGTGAAAGTGGGACTTCTTCCTCATTCCATTCATTCTTCCCCCCCCCCCAGCTTTTTCTCTTAATGGGTATAAGTTGGCTCGGGTCTCAGATCCCATCCATAAGTGTGCATACTCACTCTCCTCTTAGGCTGAAAGGCTCATTTGAATTCACATAAAGGTTTAGAGCCTGACAGATCCATTTCTCAAAGGACCCAAACATGGGCCAATATAATGGGTGAGCCCCTAATTTGCTTCCCACCCCAGACTTCCATACAATAATGTATCATCTTAACTTTATCCTTACCCCGCCTAGAGGGGTAATCTTTCCAATGTTTAATCATTAACCCTAACAGGCTCTCCAGTGGTATCGGGGGCAACCTAGCCTTGGGTTCCGACCCACCCATGGGACCAGAAGACTTGCTCCTCTTCTGTCCCATCTTCCAGAGTGCCTTCACACACACACACGGTCTTCACCTCCCGTTCGTGGCCCAGTCCCTCGTGGGAGGTGGGAACCACACTACCAGGGAGTCTGCACTCGCTTCATCCTTGATTGGACGTCTCACACAGGCACACTCTGGGATTCCCAACCCCAACCGAACGGATAACCGGCCTATACTTACTCACTCCTGAGTCTTTGTTCGGAGCTTCGTGCACAAAGATTAAGGGGTTACCAGTTGTTTATTTACTTATCGCTGGAACTTTAGGTTCGTCGGTAGGGGTGCGTTGGCTTGGGGACCTCCAGACAGGGACCGCAGAATCAGCGGGGCGCGCCTCCCCTGGGAGGGATCCAGCCAAGCTACCACTATCCGAGTCACGGCACCAATTTGTTATAAATTAGTTCTGGTAGAAATCATTCCCAACACATCGTGGGTAAGGTAGATCGAATTTCTATTTATTTGAGCAATTCAGCAAGCAGTGATAAGTAAAACAGCGCTGGGCGGCCAGGGAGTCTCCTGCTCCGCCAACGCACCTAAGCCCGCCAGAGTCTTGATTTATAGCCTAGTAGTTCCGGGTTTAGTGGCACATCCTGGTGTCTTCTTACGACTGCGAGGCCTGTTGCTAGGGGGTCTTCGTCAGTCCTCTGGTGGTCGTGGGGATGAAGATCGTTGTCTTCCTCTGCGTTGGGGTCGTGACTTTGCTGCTGATATGTGTGTTCTCATGCGAGGGGGAATGCCATTTTGCCCTTTTTTGGAGCTGGTTTCTACTGCAATTGTTAACAGGAAAGTCCTATACTTGTTTTTTTCCTTCAACAGGATATTGGGGGTATAAGCAGTTAACCGTTGAAAACCTTCCCATCAGCAATATTTAATGAACAAACAAGGCTTTACCCATTACAGTCCAGGTAGTGCAATATGACATGTCGATAGAACATGTTTCAACTGTACCTTTTACATGTCTTTGAGGAAAAAGAAAAACATCATCAGAGAATGATTGTACCTGTGTTGCTAAACTTCAGTCTGTACTTAATTTCTGGAAAATATACAACTGGGAGCAATGCAGAATTAAGAAACAACAACAACAACAAAATTCAGCAAACTTTGTACAATGGATTGTTTTGATAAGGTGAAAGGAATAGAACTGCTGAGCATGCAGGTACAGAAAGTATCATCTTCATCAAATCATAAAGCAATGGGAAAAGCTTTTGATGAATGAGCTGTGTAAGAACAGCCAAGAGAAGAGAAAACAAATATACCTAGTTTACATCTGCTGTGTCACGGCCTAAGGTAAAAAGCCAACCCCAGGAATGTAGAAGCTGGGGCGTATTTTACCTGAGGCATTTTTTACCTGAGATACACTATTTGCTTATATCTTAACAGCAGATGGAGATGGTTTTAATTATTTAAAGTAGTGTAAACTGGCCACAAATGATCATTTGACCCAAAAGGAGTATTAAATAAAATAATGCTTCAAATAAAGTATGTAATAATATATAAATTTCTTGTAGTATATGTAGTATATATGCCATTTTGTATATGTAGTATATGTAGTATATATATCATTTTATCATGGGCTACTTCTGGTAAGTGCATTTTCCAAATCAAGTCATTTAGCAGCATTCAGAAAATAACCTGCTTACTCCAGAAAAAAAAAATCGTCAAAACCTTCGTATACGGAAGCAGCATGAGAAGAGATTCAATTTTAATTTACTTCTTAAAAAAATGAATTTTATTCAGGGAATGTTACATAAGGGATCCAGTAGCTTATTCATACCAGTGCAGGAAATAACACAATATGAGATCATTCACTAATGATATCTCACAAGAGAGAACTTAAAGTTCTGGTAACTTTTGTTGACTAAGAGGGTGTTGTGTTTTTCTGTTTGTTTGTTTGTTTGTTTATTGTTAGACATCGTTTGATACATGTCTTTGAAAAATGGCATAAGCTGATCAGCATGTGGGAAACTCAGTTGTCCTACACCTTTAATAAAAAAGAAGAGTCATACAAACTACATTTCCCATTGTGCATTTCTCCATCTCTCATGTGGTTAGGCTCTTCTTTCTTTCTCTCCTATCAATTCAGAAATATCAGCACTCTTGTCCCTACATTTAACCCTAGGCTATTTATACGAAATAACCCTTCATTTGCTCCTTCCAGCTTTTGCATACATACGCAACAGAGAGCAGTGGGAAGCACAGGAATGCTCACTTAGAAAGATGACACATTTTAGAGAAGTAGCATTGTTTGGTAGTTATGAGTTCAGGCTACACAGATATTTTTACTAAAAGCATGTTTGCCCAAATATTTGCCTATCTGCCCATCATTTCTTTCACATCTCTCTAAAATCTATGCATCTTCAACATCTTGAAAACACCTATTTGCCAACTTTTCACTGATGACATCCTCACTTGTCACAGCACTGCTTTACACCAAAATCCGCAGAGTTGCAGCTCTTAACCTTGACTGAAGTGTGGTCCGTTCCATTCTCTCCTCCTCCTGTGAGTCATTAAAATGAGGCAAATCTTGTTCAGGTTTATACCCTATACAGAGGCTCAGAGACCTCAGTTTTGTGGTAACCATTTAATGTACAGTGGCATTGAGAACTGTCGCCCTCCTACAGAGAGAAGTACCCCACTGCTGATGTGAATGCCATCACATCAGTGGTCTTTGATTTTTATTCTCAGTGATGGTGCAAGGGTAATTTCAGCTTCCCTCTGCATTCCCTCATAGGAGTGGAAAACAGCAGTCTCAGGCTGAAAATTGTTGACTAATTTATTTCTTTAGAAAAGCAGAAAAAAAAAGATAAAAAAAAGCAGGAACAGTGCACATTTTGAGACAGACTAATATTTTTAGTTAGATCTGGCTACTGACTACAAGTCAGTTCTAGTCTGTGGGTCATGTTTCTGCACCTCTTTCCACCTCGTTTATTGGTGGAAATAGTCTTCTATTGCTGTGTGCTTTCTCTGCACTCCCACCCAAAGTAATAATAAGCCTCTACTTGTTTCCTTCTTTCCTTTCTACTTGCCTATTTGCAAGGCAAAGCAATAGAGAATCACAGATTCTCAGAGCCTGACCTCTCAGCCATCTTTAAGGGAGATGAAGAAGGACACTTAGCAAGACCAGCAAAGGTGGCAGTATGTCTCAGTGTGTATGAGGGAGAAGAAATACCCTATAACTTCCTTATTCCTGGATTTTCACTAGTTTTAACTTCCACTTCACTACCTTGCCTAGACTCTTAGGTTGACTCTTGCGTGATGAAAATTTTTATGAGTGTTTCTCAGACAGACTCTGCAGACTCATTATGGTTGGAAGCTCAACTGTCCTTGAAAGACTCAGCAGATTTTTATAAAGTACTTCTTCATATTCATAGAAAAATACATAATTTATTTTCTTGGTTCTAATATATATATATGCATATACATACATATATATTGATCTGTGGTCCATGAATCCTCGAGGCCTACTTCTAATAGTTGCTCAAAAGATAACAAGGACAGCTTCTGTCAAGAAGCCATTCACTGTCAAGGGGCCTGTACCTCCCTAGGAATATTTAGAGGTTCGACAAACCCTCACAAAAAATTGATAGCCGCTTCTCAAATATATTAGTTTCTAGCTAATATAGATGAATTACATCTGTATTTAACAATTTGAAATTTTCTGGTTCCATGATATTTTCAAAAAAACAAAAAAGGGGACAGTTTTTCAGGTTACTCACTGGTAAGTAGCAAAGTAACCCCGTGAATCATAGAACATTTGCCTATGATGCAAGTGCTTCATTTGAGAGGTTCCCTTTGGTTTCAGTAAGTGCAGAATAAAACCCTTGTCTCTTAAAATATATTTGTATCTCTTATTTTGTCGTATTTGGCAAGTTTCACTTAAGAGTTTGTATTTGGCTTTGACCACAACTGATTTCTAATTTAATTCCTTGACCTTGAGGCTTGAGTACCAATATATAATTCTAATTTTAACATTCACAAGGCATAGCATATATGAAAACAGAGTTCTTAGGAATAATTTTCTGATTCTGATTACATTAAGAAAACAGCTGACCAATCATACCCTTCTGCAGCATCTGTTCCATAGATACAAGTATAAACCTAACAGAACTTATAAAATGACAGTCAGCTTCTAAAAGGTTGTTTAGAAACCAAAAACCAAATTTTTACATTGCAAGGAATCAATCAGTGAAGCATTGCTTTGGTTCCAAAGGAGACTCTGAATAAGGCCTTTCTCCCTGTTCAAGAGGTTGGTAAGAGTCAGAGATGTAATGTAGATGGCACACTGAAGTATTGGACATCATTTGAAAACATAATAATGGACAATATTTTCTGTCTGCTGCTTATGAAATTGGAAAAACAAACTTTTTTTTTTCTGGTATTTCTTATTGAATTATATAAAATGTACTCTTTCCTAAAAATGTCTCTTTTTTCCCCCTTCAGCAATTCACATATTGTCTTGACTTCAATATAAAATGTTTCAGAAAAAAGCATTTCTCGCCTCGCCTCGCCTCGCCTCGCCTCGCCTCGCCTCCCCTTCCCTTCCCTTCCCTTCCCTTCCCTTCCCTTCCCTTCCCTTCCCTTCCCTTCCCTTCCCTTCCCTTCCCTTCCCTTCCCTTCCCTTCCCTTCCCTTCCCTTCCCTTCCCTTCCCTTCCCTTCCCTTCCCTTCCCTTCCCTTCCCTTCCCTTCCCTTCCCTTCCCTTCCCTTCCCTTCCCTTCCCTTCCCTTCCCCTTCCCTTCCCTTCCCTTCCCTTCCCTTCCCCTCCCCTCCCCTCCCCTCCCTTCCCCTCCCCTCCCCTCCCCTCCCCTCCCCTCCCCTCCCCTTCCCTTCCCTTCCCTTCCCTTCCCTTCCCTTCCCTTCCCTTCCCTTCCCTTCCCTTCCCTTCCCTTCCCTTCCCTTCCCTTCCCTTCCCTTCCCTTCCCTTCCCTTCCCTTCCCTTCCCTTCCCTTCCCTTCCCTTCCCTTCCCTTCCCTTCCCTTCCCTTCCACTTTCTTTTCCTTTTTTTCCCCAGTTTATCTGCATGAAATGACAACTCAATCTGGAGTTCTTCATGTGCTTAAGAATTAGAATCTCTATCAAAACCAGAGCATGAGAAGTGATGCATACCATATTAAGCACAAATTCAGTGGAGCAGAATTGTAGTTGTAGTTTCCTCTTTTGGCTTGTCAGCCAGTGCTTGCATCACTTCATTATTAATTTTTTCATCCTTGTTTTCCTGCAGTGCAGAGCAACATCTTTTCCTCCCTTCTTTCATTCTCCCTCTTTTTTCTCTGCTTCTGAATTAGGTTACAATAGAATTTTGTCCAAATTCAGGCTTTGCATTACATTCAAACCACATTTCAAAAAATTTTACCGATTTAATGAGAGTAAATCTTTATTTCCACATATTGCTGGTGCGTATGGGAATCATTTGGATGCATCAATGTACAGGAAGTTCATTAACAGATTATAGTGGGAGGAAATAGTCATAGAAGCAATGGAGAAAAATTACCCCATTTCTGACAGCACTGAAAAATGGAGCTCTTCTCCATTTGGCAGATTCATATGGAATAAAAACAAAGATCTCCAGACTGGTCTCCTAAAGGTATCTACTTTATTCTTAATAGTACTGTGAGAAACTAAGCTGTGTTTTTGCAGTTGAACATGTTTTTGAAGTAGAGTGTGTTTTTGCAGTAGAAAGCTAACCTTCTGTATTCAAAGGTAGTTGAGTAGTCATAATAAAGAGAAATGCTAAGTAGATAAGTGGACAGTAGAAGGCCTCACTGTTCCAAAATAAGGTAGAAGACTGAGAAAAACAGGATGATCAGTGTGAGAACAGTAAAAAACAAAGATCACGAGTTCTCTAAACATAAGAAAAGAGAAAAAAAAAGGAAAAAGAAGAAATTAAAGGGTTGATCAAAAAAAATTATACATATATGGTATAGAGGAGTATTGAGTAGCTTGTGAATCTGTAGCACTCAGCCAATGAGGAAACAGGGGAGGTGATCAGGTGTCAGGTAATAGGGAATAAAAGGTTATGATATGTTTACTAAAATGCACTCCTGATTGACAGGACGCCCGCCATTGCAATTGCGGATAAAATAGCTTCACAGAAGATCCTGTCTGAAGAAAATTATTGAGATTTTTCTCACAGTACTGATGTAAAAATTATTTAGTTTAAAATTCCTGATGCTATATTTAGTTAAATAAAAGCATGTCTCATAAATGTTTTTAACTGCTTGTTTTTCATCTACAGTTTCCATTTACTTCTCTGGTTGCTCCAGAAGCTCCACCCCACCTTAAAAAATTTAGATTTTACTGACACTGTATTTCAGCTTTTTACTTCATGTGTTTCTGTTCCCCGAAAAGCACACGTGTTGAGGATATATCACTCAGAATGGAGCACAAGATGTAAGGCTACAATATCAGACTTTCAGCAAAGTTTGGGAATACTTTGTTTTTGAAAACTAAGCTCCTCACATTGTAATATTAATTTACATACTTGAAACACGTTAGCCTTAAATGTCTGACTTTCACCAGAGCTTTCATATGTGATGAAGACACCCACTAATTACAGAATATTTAGGATCAAGCAGTTACTTCCAGATCCAGACTTTTAGTTGTTTTTTGTCCTTTTTTTCTTATAATAATAATAATAATAACAACAACAATAATAAAGTCCTCTTCAGAATCTCTCTCCTTCCCTTTCTCTTTTATTTACTGTTGACTTCACTTTCCTAAGTTTTATCTATTTCTCATTGCAAGTGCATTCAAGTTTTAACAATGTGTTGCAAGATTTTTACATTTAAACTACAAATGTTAATAGTAATATATTTTCTTAATTGAACCATGCAATCCTTGAAGTACAGACAAAAAATAGTTTTAAGATAGAATGTGGCATATAATATATTAGTTGCCCTTGGTAAATCCCTCTATTGTGCACAGGCTTTAATTCAAGCTTCAGAGAATTTCTCCAATGTTTGAACCTCAAAATATTGAACCTCCCCTGGAGTAAAGTGCTTGTACATGTAATGTTAAGTTGCCATAGATATGATATGAAAACATTGCTTGGGAGGAAGATGAGAAAGAAGGCTTCCATCCTTAGTGGATTATTACACTTACGTTGCATATTTATTTCATGACTCGGTACATCATCACATTGGACAAAAGTCAATGGACAAAAGTCCATTTCTTCCTTTAAAGTACTGTAAATAATGTTTTTTAGGATATTCCTGCAAGAGCACAGAAAATACTTGAACCTGGGTTATGAGTTTTTTGGTGGCGCTCTCCTACCTCTGTTTTCCTGGAAGGCAGTAACTCTTTCTAGATTCTTTGGTCTGGCACCTGCTCCACAAGGCACATCTGGAGACTGGGTCCAAAGCAGGTGAGCAAGGTGAAGAAATGAATTAGGTGCTTGACTTTGGGCAAGTGTTCTTGAGTACGGCCAGAAAAGTAAACATTTTACAGGAAGTCCTTTTTATTGTTCTAAGATTTCTTAAGGTGTTCCTGGTCTTAAATGTGAGTTAAGCACTGATTTCAAGGTTTGAATTTTAGATTAAAGCTCATAAAAATGAGGTTAGGTGTGGTTTAAGCAACTAAATCCCTGTTTTAGCGTAGTCCTTATGTTTATTAATTAGGTAATAAATAAATAAATAGATAAATAAATAATAATTAAACACACACAAAAAAACCACCAAACACTGCAACAACAAAAAAAACATAAAAGGTCTATCTGTTAATTAAGACTGAGATTTCTAAGTAAGTCTGAATGAATTAGGTATGAAATTCAAATTAATTCAAGCCTTTTAATACCATAATACTGCTCTATATTCTCAGCCTAATTCCCTAGTGATACTTTTTTCTTTATTTCATTTATACTTTAACAGCTAAAGATAAGTAAAATGCAAAAGAGATTCCTGACATAAATAAGGTTCCGATTCTGTTTTCTATTTTCAGCGTTGTTGGTATCAAAACCTTTTTTGTAGCAAAGGCTCCAGAATAGTTTCAATCCATGGATACTGGCATGCATGGACTTTCCAAAGTGTCTGAAATCAGCTGGCTGGTATATCAGCTAGAAGGTGATTCAGTTCCCTAAATCTTTATATCTAGTGCCATTTCAGGAATTCTGTGGTATCTGCTGTTTCGTCATGGGGCTGGCAAATATGGCCCAGAAAACCTACAGCATTCTTCAACAGAAACCGGAGGTCATGCTAAAGTATCTCATATAGCACTGGACATTACTGTGAGTGCAGACAAATTCAGTCTCATCCCAGGGAGGATCGATGAGTCTGTAAGGCCTAGTAGGCAGCAGGATGAGTCTTTGGGTTATAAATCCTGGCTTATGGGTGTATGTGGCGCACAGAGATGTCTTTATACAGCTAAGGAGTGTCAAAGGTTGAGAGATGAGACGTGGAGGGCTGCTAACCCCTTTCCACTGTCTTATTGCAAATGGAGGCAGAGCTAACTGAAGTGGAAATTAATCAGAGTGTAACTGCTTAAATCCCTTTGTAGATCGCTCTGAAGTTGTTTCACTTTTAAAGGTGTTGGATGCTATGCACTTCCTCCAAATCAGGGACCTCCACCTGTATTCTCACTGATGTTTTATTCTGTAAGTGTAGCTGGAGGGCTTGATTTTCATTGGTGCCGAATAATATTAATTAATGTCTGTAGTTTGGCACCTGGCAATTACAGAACTCAATCCTAAATGCTATTTTTGAAAATGTGAAACTGTCTTTAAGCTCCAGGGAAACATTTCACAGAGATGGAAAAGGGCCATTTCACCAGCTTTACCTCATACATATAAATCACAAAGTTTTATTTTTAATTGTTGGTTGACTCTTTATTGGATATTGTTTATTATAACTTTCTTTTTTTTCCTTTTTTCTTTTCTTTTTTTTTTAAAGGGAGAGGATCAGGCTTTCCTCACACCCAGGCTAGGGGATCTGAAGAAGGATGACAGTTCTTTTGCAGGTGGAGGACCCCCTTTTTCAGCTCCATATGCTTTTTTGAGGCCTGTCTGCTTCAGGAAGCATACAGGCCGCGTCGCTTAGCAACCACCCTCCCTTCCCTCTGCGTGGCAGGAGAGTGCGCTGCATACGCATGAGCACCGGCAATCTGCTTTGCAGACCACTAAAAGGCCCTGTTGTGATACAGCTAGATTATACACAGAGATATTTTGCTGATGATCAATCCACTGTGACTCAGTGCAGGCAAAATATCAGGCAGCTCCTTTTAGTGTTCCGTCTCTGAGCTGGAAGCATGTGAGATCATTGTATTTAGTTTGCTGGGAAACTTAAGGGAATATTACTAGGGTGGTGAGTCCTTAATGCAAGTTTTTAATGAAAAGCTATTTGCAAACTCTATAAACTTTTGCTGAAGTATCAACAATGATTCTCAGAACAGAAGGAAATGTGAAGAGTGCAGAGTCACAAAAAGGGAGATTCATTATTGTGTGGGACTGAACTGAAAGGTAGTCACTTAACTGGTTAAAAAACACAGAGGCTTCACATGATGATTTTTTCCCTCTGGCCACTTGTCAAAGTACATGAAGAAGCAGTGAATTGGTTGCATACATTTGTGTCTATGGTACTTACATGGGTGTATGCTAGTCATCTGGTGATGGGTCTAAGACATACACTAGATGGTGCTTGCACAACAGAGAGCAAAAAGTGTGTCTGTCTCAAGGATGTGTCAGCAACTCAATGCTCCACCTCCTCGAGTATTTTCTGGGATGTGCACGCTGTTCCATTAAGTGGAGTCATGTATTAAATATAGAAAGTTCATGAGTGATGTAAAAAAAATGATCATTTGTTATTTCACTGACTAATGCAATGAAGAAATATTTTTCATATTTGCATATGTGTTTACATATACTTATGTACACACACAGTCTTGGCAGCTCCAAGTTTCTTAAGACAGAAAATTGGTATATTGTTATTGTGAAACCTTTTCTATAGTGCTTTGAAGAGCTACACATGCACAGAAATGAGATGAAAAGACAGGCTCTTTACAATATGTTTGTACAGCACCCAACACTGTAGGGTTTTTAACAAACGTCTAAAACCTAAGAACTACAAGGATTTTTTTTTTTTTGGGGGGGGGGAAGAACATGAGAACATGTATCTTTCCCATGTCAGATTTGTCACAGAAAATAAAAATAAAATAAAAAACTGTATCCTGAAGGAAATGATTTCTGAATGTTTTATAAAGACATATAAATTGTATAAAAGCTTTTATATACCTTTAGGACATCCGAGAAACTAAAAGGAAGAAAACCTGAAGCAATTATTGCTATATTTTCATGTGGTCCATCCATTTGTATATATCATCAAAGGATGTCTCAAATTTCATTCAAAATTATAATAATAACTGTCATCATCATCAACATCTTCACAAATTATTGACAGTAATTCAAATGTCAACATATATATGCTCACAGTATCCTAGCTCAGATAAGATTAATAACCTAGAAAGGCATACCATATATTTATTATTGGTCTATTGTTCTTAAAGTCAAGACACTGGGACAGCTTATAATAGTTTAACAACCCAGTTAAACACATTTAACTCTAAATTCATTTAAGGATCTTGTTTATTTCAGTCATGTCTGGAGGCTTGTATACCTGGAAAGTGGTTTTAAATCAAATGTAATTACTTTCAATGGATGCACATTTTGAGCACGGATGAATTTTGGACAGAGAAAGAGAAGTCGATAGCAGGGCTGAGGGGAGGGAGGACTGGCAGTAAGAAGAGAGAAGTTGAGCCTGATGTACTTGGATTGGTGCCAGCATCTGAACCCAAACATCCCAGATCAAATTGTGCTGCCAAAACACACATAAAAGCTGAAAAAAAATAGTTTATTGGACTCCAGGTGTTTGATAAAGGAGCAGTGGTGGGAAGCTATTTTCTGTGTTTTATTAAATGGGATAGGATATAAAAAAGGTTGGAGAAATGGATTTGATTGCTCATGGAAGTTTTGTGCAGGTGCGTACCAAGGCCAAGTTGCTGAAAGTGTAACAGAAGCAGATAAGCATAAACAATATTAGTCAGTAGGTTTCCAGTTCTCAGGACTAGACAAGCATTTCATTCAGCTGTGTTTGGACAATACCTTGCCATGATTCTTTGGCCTTCCCATTTTTATATTTCTGAACTTCAAGGAGCTTTACTTGCTTCATTACGAAGCAAGAGCATGCATTAAAGGGGGCCAAGAGGTCCAAGCAGCCCATTGCGGGGCAGGGTCATGCCAGACTACGCTTGCATCTGGATTTTGTTATTTAGAAAAGCAACTACATCTGTTTCCCATTTATGCAGCAGTTGGGCTCCAAAGTTGGCTGCTACCGTTCTGAATCCAGGAGTCAGATGCCAGGTGCTGGCTTTTGCAGCTCTGTTGCACCAGGATTTAGCTTGGTTTGTTATATGCTGTAGTGGTTCTAGTTACAGACAGCTCTGCTTTCTTATTCTGTTTCCCTCCACTCCTCTTGCCTGCCTGCCCCTTCCATCCCCCCACATGTTCTTAGTCCAGAATGGGAGACAGACATGTAAATTGGGTAAAATCCAGAAGTATCTCAGTAGAGTCAGCTCTTTCCCAGACAAGAAGAAAGGTTAAGAGGAGAAGAGAAATATATTTGCAAAGTGAGGGCTTAGGGTTTTATGTCGGAGTGGCTGGTGGGGAGAATCAGGGAGGAGGGACAGGGAGAACACATCAGGAGTTTTCGTGATTCAAATCCAGTAAGTGTATCACGTCAGTCATAGGAGAAAACTGCCTTGCAGTTGGAGCCAAGGCATCTGGACCATCTGAGCTGGCATCTCCTTCACATCATTGTAGCCTGTCCAGCTGATAGATAAATAAGCAGATAGACAGATCTTACCCCAGCAAAACAGACACACCCGTGTATTACACAAGATGCATTGAATCACAGACATTAGCATTCCCCTGTCTGTGTCCGACAGAGGGTGGGAGCTCATATCCTGCAGCACAGCAGTTAAAATAATCAATGAGTGAGTGTTCAAATCCCAGAAAAATGGGGGGGGGGGGGGGGGGGGGGGAGGGCAGAGAAGGGACGAAGAGAGGGAGGGTGTGGTAGTTGGGAGGGGGGGATGGTAAGTGGGAAACGTGCTGATTTCAGCCCTGTAGCGTCAGGATTGCGTCAATTTGGGTTTCAGCCACGTCTTCAGTCTCAGGGCAGAGCTACACAGAAGAGCCAAAACAGGAAGGAGGTTGCATATCAGTGTGCAAAGGGGAGGACCGAAGCTTCCCCTCCCCCCGCTCCTCCAGCCCCCTCGCATCCTCCTCCTCCACCTTCCCCACCGCTCGTGTCTCCAGGTTTTGTTTTCCGTTGTTTTTTTTCTTTTTTTTTCTTTTTTTTTCTTTTCTTTTTTTTTTTTTTTAACCACGTTGGAAAAGCCGGCTGCCCGGGTGGTTTGAGAGACGGAGACAGCTTCGGAGCTCCGGGCAGGTCTCTGGACACCGGGGGGGAGGCTCCTGTTTCCCGTCAGAAAGCTCCAGCACCGCAGGCCGCATCCCCAACACCGCGGACAGAATCCCCAGGTCCGGGGACAGCATCCCCTGCACAGCGGGCAGCATCCCCAGCACCGCGGGCAGCGCACGCCGCCAACATGGCTCCGATCGCGGCCAGCCGCCAGCACTTCGGTAAGCGCATCCCCGTCCCGGCAGAGGGGCTGGAGGCTGCTGGGGGCTGCTCCCTTCCCCAGGAGAAGAGCATGCAGGCAGGCTCTGCTGAGCCACCCCGGCGACTCCCAGCACGCGGCGTGTTGGGAGGAACCTGATTTCCCCTAGTTCTGTTCGATTCCAGAAGTTGGGTGAATTTGCTTTCTTTCCCTTTTATCCCTCTCTCTTCCTTTCCCCCCTATCTGTTCCCTGCGTTAAATCACTGGGAGAGATGGAGAGGTTTGACTAGGTGCGTTTTTGGATGACGGAGGTTTGAGGTTGTTTTCTCTGTCTCGGTTAAAGTAGCACGGCTTCGGAGTTAAATGATGTAAACGCATCTTGTGCCAAAGAGAAAATCTTTGTCATTCTTGGAATAATTGTCATTCCTTTTTACTTGTCATAGAGGAAGACTTGTCAACCGTTAGTTAAAGTGAAATGTAGTCCTGTAAAGAACATTGCTAGGAGGATGAAAATACAGGATTCCAGTGTTTTTGGCTAAACAGCTTTGTCGTGATTAATCTGTGTTCACTGAGAATAGCAATGATAACAATGAACTTTTCAGTTGTGTCATTTCTACACATTGAATAACTGTGATACTGGAAGTTTCAGAAAAAGTCATAATGTGCACTTATGAAATAGGTAACTAAACAGCTTTACTCAGAAAAGCTGTGAGTAGAAATGTTTCTGAACTCTGCTTTACAAATATTGACTCTAGCCTGGATGTTATTTGCTTTAGCAATGGTTTAATTCAAGGATCATTCCACTGACTTAAGTGAGGTGACTCCAGATTTGCATCACATAACTGAAACAATAATTTCTCCCAGGATCAATAAGTGATGTTTCCTATTAATACACTGCCTTGAATGCTAACTAACTGATTTACATTATGACAACAGCAAGAAATTCAGGTTGTAATATAATTAGCTGTAGATATAAAAACATTTTAGTTACCGTTACATCTTCTTTCCTGCCTACCCCACCCACTTAATGTTTCTAACTACGCTTGTGACATCATCCTCATCTATTTGCTTATTTAAGGCAGTTAATTAATATTTTAAATACTAAATTGATTCTACAACTGCTTTCAGTATTTGTAGAATAAAAATATAGCATAATTTCCATTACTATAAAAATTTTAATTGTCATCTCATGAAAAAGTATTGAAAATGTGCAAATCTTTCTTAAAAGCTATTTAAAGTATTCTAATTAATTTTCAGTTACTCCTTGCTTTCTACCTTTATACCATGTACATTTACATTTCTGCAGCTCAGAGAATTCTTGAAACTCAGAGCCACGTGCTTAACTTAGAAAAAATACTTTTTGATTATGTATATATTTTTCAGTCATCTCATTAAATTCTTATAATTAAGTATGTAGATTGATACGGTTTGTAGGCAAAGGTGAAGTGGCATGAGCATTGTTAGAAGCAATTAATAGCCAGGCCTGATTCCTTCTGTGCTGGAACACTTTGTTCCTACTTTGTTGTGATGGTATTGTATTTTTTTTGACTCATCTCACTGAAAAGCAAAGTTATGGTGGTAGCACATCTATTTGTCCAGATTTTACCTAGATGAACCTGATTTGGTAATTCATAGAGGGGGATAGTTTTGCTTCTCTCATCCAGGAGGATCTGCCAATTATTTGCTAGAGGAACCAGAATTGTTACACAATTGCCTTTATGCATCAACAATATCATTCCATTAATATTCTACTGGTCTCCATTGTTGCAGAGAATAAATATTAAGCTCTTATTGTTACATTGTGGGAGGTTTAAACTCACTTAGTAGTGTTACTTATGGGCAAAATTGGATTTCTAATTAGTTGTGCTCATTTGCCCTTTCAATGCATGCTTGTGAAGGGCTAATGATACTCTATATGTAACTAATGTATCCACGTGACAATTGAGGTTGTAACGCTTGCTCAGTTTTCTCTTCATTCAGTATTTTAGTACAGGATTCATATTAAGCTAGAGGAGAATTCTGGTTTAATGTTTTTCTTATATACTCCTAAAAAGTAGTGATCCTTCCTGTAAACTCTCCATTGCTTTGATTCATAGTGTTTTAAATTCAAAGCTTAATGGGTATCAGTGATACACTTAAGCAATTTTTTCAGCTTTGGACTCACATGTAACTGCCCAGTGTCACATCCATCTGTATAATACACGGTATATAATTATCCTAAATTTTCTTAGTAGTCTTTTTCCTGCAAAGTATGGAAAATCCCATTGAAACTGAGTGTTATAACCTCCTATTAAACTCAGATTTTTTTCAAGAGATACCTCCAGGCAGTTATGGGATCAGACCATAAGAATGAGTTAATTGAGTGTACAAAGTGTTCTAGGAAGTGGTGTGAAAAGCAGATGATGTATCTATAAGTAACACGTATTTCAGAATCTGTACTACCTAACCAACAAAGCTACATAAATTCAAAGCTGAAACCTGAACTAGTTTTACTCACTGACATATAAACACAGAAACTACACCTAGAGGGATGAGATAGTCGAGCTATTACTTATGATTATTGCTGTTAGGATGAGAACAGTATTTTCCTTCCAGACACCCAATATATGGAAAAATACTAACATAGCAATTGTCTTTGTATGGGACTTCACATTCACGCCTGAAGGTGGCGAGTGATACGTACAATGCAAAGCACTTTTAGTCCATTGACTCTGCTGCTATTACCATCTTGTACCAGTTTGTTTTGCTAAATTCTTACTTTATTAAATATCACACAGAGTCCAAGGCATTGCTGCTGATGTGCTTGTTGCTGTTTATTTAATTTGCAGATGAAATTCCTACAGTGGTTGGGATCTTCAGTGCATTTGGCCTTGTCTTCTCTGTCTCCCTTTTTGCTTGGATCTGCTGCCAGCGCAAATCTTCCAAATCCAACAAGACCCCTCCATATAAGTTTGTCCATGTTCTGAAGGGAGTTGATATTTATCCTGAGAATCTCAACAGTAAGAAGAAGGTTGGAGCAGATGATAAAAGTGAAGCAAAGAACAAATTGGCAATGCCTAAGAATTCTCTCCGTCTAGACCTAGAGAAAAGAGATCTAAATGGCAATTTCCCCCAAACAACCTCTAAAATACAGAGCTCTCCAGATCTTGAAAATGTGTCTCTGAAACACTTTTCAGAAAGTAAGAAAGATTCAGTATCCCCCGATAGTTTAAAGTCCATCACATCCCTTTCATCTGAAGAAAAACAAGACAAGCTAGGAACACTCTTTTTCTCTTTAGAGTACAACTTTGAGAAAAAGGCATTTGTAGTGAACATCAAGGAAGCACATGGGCTGCCAGCAATGGATGAACAGTCAATGACTTCTGATCCCTACATCAAAATGACAATCCTGCCTGAGAAAAAGCACAAGGTGAAAACCAGAGTGCTGAGAAAAACCTTAGATCCAGCTTTTGATGAGACTTTCACATTCTATGGGATCCCCTACAGCCAAATTCAAGACTTAGCACTTCACTTTATGATCTTGAGCTTTGACAGGTTTTCCAGAGATGATGTCATTGGAGAAGTCCTCATCCCCCTTGAAGGAATTGAATTGTCAGAAGGAAGGATGCTAATGGACAGAGAGATCATCAAAAGAAATGTTAGGGTAACATATTTCTTATTTAAAATTTAGAAGTGTTGTACTAGTTTTAGCTATGATTCTTGTGCTAGCATATTGGAAAGAGAAGGGTACAAGTTTACCATGTAAGCTACTGAGATGTTTCCATAATGGCAGCATAAGGAGGTAGCTATACAAATGAAATAAAAGAACATTACAGGAAAGAATGCAAAGATTTATACATTATTATTATTATTATTATTATTATTGTTATTACTCCTCTTTTCTGTTTGAAATCATGTTTTATCAGTTTATTGAAATCAATGCAAATCTTTCACTTCATCTCCAAGGGTTGATAAGCAGGTTCTTAAAGAATACAGATAGTCTTTATTGAAGGAACTGGAACCTCTTTGAGACTCTACTGGTGGTGCAGTAGCACGTTCTTTCACTTCAGTGTTGTTACTACCTTTTCTCTCTTAACAACCATGGCAGAGGCTGTAGCACTTCTAAGGACAGTAAGATATGAGGGAGATGCCAAAACCTCACTGAAGTCAATGACAAAGCATATTAACTTCACTACGCTAAAAATATGTAAAATAATTTTGTCTCATTTCAGAATGTAAAGACCACAATCATAGCTGAACCACAGAAATGCACATGCCTCACACACACGTCTTTTAATCTCTGCTAAGGAAGTGGACTGTATATTGACATTCAATCTGATTGTTTTCAAAGAGCAAGCATGCTGACAAATCAAATAAATGTCTACCAGACACATACCTTTAACTAATATCATTATTTTGCAATTCTATCACTATGTTACAACTATAACTATGTCACTGATATTTTGTTGATAATTTACTGGGTTTTCTGGTATATAAGGTATTCTTTTTGCTTGCTTCCCTTGACTTCCTCCTTTCTGTGAACTAAATTACTCCTGCAAATTCAAATCTAATAATCATAGAGAAAGTCTTTGATCTCATCTTTATTCCATTTATATTATACTACGTTAGAAAGTGTCAGGGATGAGATTTCACTAATTGTTTTCGAATAGCTAATGGATAAAAAGATTTTATGGAAGATTTTTTGTATATTACCTTTATTCTTTTTTTTTTCAACATAGCTTTCACAGAAGTTTGTTTTTCTTAAAGTGTTTTTCTTTCACTGAGACTTTTTTCTCAGGATGTAGGATTTCATTTCTAATCTGTGAAGCTAATGATGTCATGTCAACCCATATTTTCATTTAGTTATTTATTTACTTATTTACTTTTGTTCAGTCTAATAGCTAACGATAAGAGTTATGTAACTATAGTACAGGGAAATTATATTTGCTAGACAAAGCAGCATAGCTCCATAAATTATATACTTCTACACTAGTCTGGGATGCACAGTTATGTGACATTTTAGAAATCTTATTAGCTCTACTTTCAAGCATGGTCAATATAATTGCTCGTAAATAGTCTTATTTCTTTGTTTCTTTCTTTCTTTTTTTTTTTTTTCTTTAATTTCCTCAGAAATCATCTGGGCGTGGAGAATTACTGATCTCTCTCTGTTATCAGTCTATAACAAACACGCTAACTGTTGTTGTTTTAAAAGCCAGGCATCTACCTAAATCTGATGTGTCAGGATTATCAGGTAATGGTTTTACTAATGAATAAGGCCAAAGAATGTACAATAAACAGATAGAAGACAGTTGAAACGTGACATTTCAAAGATTAAAAATAGCCCAGAAACGTGTCTGTATTATTTGCAGCCTATTAATTTCATTCATATCTAGGTCAATGCTTTATTTTGCAGAGTATATATTTTAGAAATTTGTTCTTCAAACACATTAGAAAAAATACGACATCTGTTAGCACTGGAAGCCAATGAGTTTTGTCATTGTCTTGAACAGAACCCATCTGACCTAAGTATGGGATGTTGTTTGCGGATACTAAAAGCTTTTATTTATGACAAAAGATCAGTTTATTTATGACGATCAATACTGAGTGAGATCCTCATAGGGTATATTATGGTATATTTCAGCTTAGCATCCAAAAAGGCAACCAGTTGCATCTGTGCTGAATTTGGCCCACTGAGCATTAACATTTATCTGGCAAGGTGAAAAGGTGAACTATCCCACTGCTTGGGGTATACTAAAGCTTTTGCAGTCCCTTTTCCTGGTCTTGTGCCATTTTGCATTCAGTGAAACTTTCTTTGAAGTCAATACTAGAATTGCATTTAGATGCACGTTAATGCTAGATAATATAACATAAAATTTAAAATGCAATATACTAACCACCTGAGAATAAGACAAACACACAAGAAGAACAGTACACAGCAGAGGACTAAACAAACTGTAGCACATCTGCTATTGATTCTGTGTAAGACTTAACTCTTTCAACACACAGGATTTTCTTGAAGGAAGGAGGAAGTAGCCTTTGGAGCTACTGAATCATAATTACTACAGCCAATAATACAGTCTTTCTACTTCTAACACCAAGAAATATTGGTGCTGAGGTCTCCTAGTAGTCTTAATAAAATCAAGAGGAACATTCCAGCCTTATCTATTAGCCAGAAATAACAGTCAGAAAAGTTCATTTAAAAAGAAATGAACAATGGCATGAAAGCGCTGATGGATACTGATTTTGATATTTTTAGTGCTTGTGTAGCATATTCTCAATCCAAAGCTAATGAACATTTTAATTATATAAAGCCATTTTTTTAAAATGTTTATTATGATGATAGATTATGAGAGTGAAGATGTATTCTATCATACCTTACTCCTGTCAAACCATTGTCAATCCAAGGAAACAAAAAAATTTTCATTATCTGACCATTTCAGTCTGATAGCTTTGGCATAGAATTTCTAAATATGGGTCAATTTTAATTTCACTTAAATTTAAAAAAAAAAAAAGTTCAACTGTTCTTGATGTTTATTAGCTGACTGTTTGCATAGACTACTTCACTTGATAGAAAGCGATTTGTATTGCATCTCTGCACCATGAGATTTTGGAAACAGGTACATATTTGCACTGAAATACGTGTAAATATAAATGCAAAATAAATATACTTGAAATGGATGATTTCTGAAGTGTTCTTTAGAATTGCTCCGAAGAAGAAGTATAGCCACTGTTGAAGACAATAATGAAGGAATCTTGAAACAGTTGAAAAATTCTGAGGATTGCAAACACTCAAAATTGTTTAACAGAGCTAAAATATGGATATTTTCTCTTCCCTTTTTCAATAGTACAGTACAGACATAAAGTCAAGTACATATCCTATCAAGAAATGTAGCCTTACATTTAAAGTTTAATGTTAAATTTGTTCAATAAAAATTGGTGGGAGAAATTTAATCAAACTAATTGACTTTGAAAGATCCACAACTGAAATGAATTGCATCCATTCTATCAGCATGGGATTATTCTCTTGGTTTTGAGGCTTTGCTTTCCATGAGTCTTATTAACACTAATGATTATCCCCTACTTGTAAAATGTGTGAAAAGCAGATTTCTATTACATGCAAATATATAGTGATATATATTTGTCAGAATTCATTACAATTTTATGTTCTTTCAGACCACTTTTAGAGGCAGTAGAGATGTAAACATGAAGGTTAACAGACTACAGGGCAGGATTTATCTCATGGAGGAGTCACCAGCATTTGGTTAGATGAATTATGTCCTAAACTTTACTGACTGTCTTGATTACATATTTGGTGACCATAAAAGGAGCTTACAGACTAATTCAGAAGCAAATACAAAAAAAAAAAAAAAAACTGAATGAGACAAATCATCTTCAGTAATTTGAAACTAGCCCTCACTGGGACATAATTCTGTTGGTATATTACAAAGTTTACCATCAACTAGATCAAGGAATTTCTAAATGACAATTCAATAGCTTATCTGTGTTCTTTCTTTTCATTGCAGATCCTTATGTCAAAGTGAACCTGTACCATGGTAAGAAAAGAATTTCTAAAAAGAAAACCCATGTGAAGAAGTGTACCCCCAATGCAGTGTTCAATGAATTGTTTGTCTTTGACATTCCTTGTGAGGGCCTTGATGATATCAGCATTGAATTTTTGGTTTTAGATTCAGATAGAGGGTCAAGAAAAGAGGTCATTGGCCGGTTAACCTTGGGATATTCAGCAGAAGGAACAGGTGGAGAACACTGGAAGGAAATTTGTGAATATCCTAGGAGACAAATTGCCAAATGGCATATGTTGTGTGATGGTTAGCAGTTCAGAGAGGGGTTGGAACTTGAAAAACTATATATATTTCCATAGGCAAGGAGCAGTTTTTTTTCTTTGCTATGTATAATTACAGGCTTGTAACTACAAGACTTTTTTTGTGGGGGTGGGGGAGTAAAAACTGGATTGAATTATCAAAATAGAAGGTAACTAAATTTTCAGAGTAAATAAAGGAATTTCTATTTCATTAGGCTTTAACTTAATTTGATTAAATTTATATTCTTCTGTAGTTTACATAGCCTAAAACTTCTGAAGCAGTATAAACTTCAATAAGGAAGTTTCTCTTTTTGATTGTTTCATTAAATGAAAAACAAAGAAAATAGTGAGACAGAATACAAAACCTTTTTCAGCCGTTTAGCTTCCTGAGCTGTGAGTTATATCATTACAGTCAATAAGACTACTCACAACATACAAAGTTTAATGCATTTTTTAACTTTTGCAGGATAGGAAAACAAACTGTCATTATAATTTATACAGTATTATGTTAGACAAACTACTTGAAAAGTGCATTTCACTTAGCTGATATGCATTAATATCCATTACTGATTGTACTGAAAATTGGTGGTGGTAAGAAAAAGTTTTATAATTTCATGCTAGTGTGACATATGTATGCTTAAACTTAAATTGTGCCAGGCTAGGGGAATATAAAGTGTCAAAACCCAAGTATATAAACAAAGCATCTAGGCCTGTGAAATTTACTCTTGGTCACACTTCATACATTTTTAGGCTGTCAGAACTATAGCACAACTATAAGATTATTTCCTAAAGTTTGTACACTGATTTCTGATACAGAAGTTTGCAAATACTACTCCTATGTAATTTTTACATTATATATAAAGAAGAATATGATGATGTTAGTTGTTAACTGAAGAATGATTTAAAAAGTGGAAAACAGTTTTCAGTATTTTTGCATATGTCATTTTGTCACATGTAATCCCACTAAAGTGAATGAAACTATTTGGGAATTGAGGTATTGCTCAATGTGAGTAAAGGTAAGAGAATGGGCATGCCAGGAAAAAAAAAGTGTTTTAGATGTTCAGTTACGCTCATTGAACAACGGATGCAGGTCTTATTCAAAACTGTTGGAGATTTGTTGACTTTTCCCTGTTCCCATATGGCCAAATTATATTTGCAGTAAAGGACACTGAAATATGAAATATGCAAGAATAGAAATAGTACTGGAAGAATTCTATTGAGGCTCTTTCAGGTTTTGTGTCAGTAATTTATCCAGTTTTTGAGAATGTTTGATATGACAGTGTTTATAAAGTTCTGTAAAAATTCATTTTCAAAATAACATAAACATGCTTTCTATGATAACACTCAATGTAAAAAAATGCATATTGTATGTATAAAGGAGAGGAATCTTTTTTGCTTATTTCTTTAGAAAGCTGATGAACTGCTCAAGGGCTAGAATTTGCCAACCCAATTATATCAAGTAGATATAATTCAAAGACACTAGGTCAAAGAAAAGATGCCCACAGGCTTCAGTGGGGTTTGAAGTGGAATCACAGAGCAAAACTCTTCTTGTGAGACAACCCAGCACAATGGCACCATAGATAGGGGGAGACACTCTTTGATTTAATATTGTCTGGGAGAGTTTAAGGCAGTACCATGCGGCCAGAGTTGTTACTATTTCTAGTAAGGACATAACAAACTTCATAATGAAAGTGATTGCACCAAATAGCGTGGTGGAGTGGGATTGCCTGCAATTAAAAAAAAAAAAGAAAGAAAGGAGGTTTTGTATATTGGCCCATGAATAACACATTATCTCTAAAAATCAGATGACAGGTGTCATCTGTCTCCAATGGACACAAATTCTGACATCAGGAGAAAAAAATCTACCCTTTAAAGTTAATGATGGGCTATGACCATTGTTCATTTTGCATCTAACAAGTTGCCATCAAAAC
Organism: Anser cygnoides; assembly: GCF_040182565.1. Lineage (NCBI taxonomy): Eukaryota > Metazoa > Chordata > Aves > Anseriformes > Anatidae > Anser > Anser cygnoides. The sequence continues at coordinate 3,298,315 of NC_089911.1, forward strand.
TGTTTAAAAGTTTATATAGCAGCCTGAGGGTTAATATTTCTACCAGCTAAATGGCAGTCATTGATGGGGGTAGGGGGTAGGAATGGGAAAGGGAAGCAAAGAAATTTTTATTAAATTGAAAAAACTGTAAATAGATTTTTTTTTTCATTTAAAGCAATGTTTAGCTTGGAAAGTTGAGTAAAGAAGACTTGTAACACATCTGTAAACCAGACAAGGCAGGAGCGAATGTAGACCTGTCTTGAGATGAGAAATTCTGCTGTTTTATAAAGTATTCAATTCTCACTGTGAATATCTTGAACTCTGTTAAAGATACTGTATTGTATTAAACATGTAAAAAAATGATGTTTGTCTAAGTAGTTTACAAAAACAATAACTCCTTGATTGGGAGGCTATCCATGTATGGAAATCTGTCGTAACTAAATACCTGATTTGTTATGGTGTTGTAACTTAATAGAAACTGTTCGAGAGGAAGCATGGTGTATGAGATTTTGTAAGTTATTTGTGCTGGTTCTGTATGTTGTGCCATGTGTGTAAGACAAGAATAAACTGCTGCTTTTGTTCATCCCATCCCAAAACAATTATCCCACCAACGTGTCTTTTCCAGAGACTTGTGCTATTATTTCTGCTCACAGTTTACTCTTTCATGCTTCTGTCAAAAAAAAATAAAAAAAAATTGACCTAAAAAATCTTCCTCTTCTCACAGAGGTGGATCAGAGTTATTCTGCCAAATATTACCCAGGCTTATCACATATTCTTTATTCTCAGATTCTTGGTGTATTTGTCTTGAATTTTACTATATGCTCAGGCTAGAACTTGAGGCATTGCCTGTGTTGGAAAATCTGAGTCCTACTAAATGAGGATGAATTCTAGAATAGTAGGTGAAAGAAGTAAAATGCAAGTCACATTACTGTTGGAATCCTGATGACATTCCATTTTGTTTTCCAGAAGTAAAAAATATCCCTTGGACAATCAGGCTGTAACACTCTTACTTCCTTTATAGTCATGTCAGCCACCTTCTCATCAGATGAGATGGATAGAGAACACATTCCTTCAAATGTTATGTACAAATGCAAATTTTGTTACTGTCACCTCTAAGGTATTAGGGTATTTTACCAACACAAACCTAAATCAAGGGAATGGAAGGAGGTTGCACATGGGATACACATTGCCATTTAGTGACTCCCAGTGTAAACCTACAACTGCTTCCCTGGAATAGATCCCTGATCCTTGTCATGTAAATTGATGCGTGAAAACTATGACAGGATCCACTGACAAACAAATGACACAGAACATCTTATATGGATGTAAGCTGGCAAAATCTCCCTGCCAAATCTGTCCCCAAGGGAAAGGTATCAAGTCTGAAAGACTGCTCTCTTCTGTTCTGTGCAGCGACTTTTTTTTTTTCTTCCCTGCATTGTGGAGTTCTCCTCAAACAATGGTGATTCATGAGTCATATTTCAGACCTTTTCTTCAGGACACATGGAGAATATCTTTAGCTTTTTTTTGACTATAATGCTGTTGAATCTCAGGGAAAGTCTCAAGGCTACTGTCCTGATTGCTCTTTGGATCTCAAATTGTTGCAACAGACAAGTCCTATAAGGTCTCACAAGAGACCTTACAGATGCCCTCCCCTTTGCAGTAGGTCTGATTCCTAAGGTATAACTCTATTCTGTAAGCCCCTTGCATTTACACAGCATCATGGATAGCAACATGCTGCGCACAGTAGCAATGCATAACCACATGAGTAATACTTCTTTTCCTCAAAAAAGATTCATATATGTTCTTTGTAAGCTGCTACCTTTCAACCTCTGCTCTCTGCTTTGTTAGGTCTGAAGCTGCTGAACAGGTCAGGGTGCTCTTACAACTGCTATGACTAGTTTTGCTCTGCTGGTAACTCCTGAGCAACAATCTTCATTCAAGAAGTTCTTCTCAGTTCTCATAGGCTTTTCCTTAGTATCTTTTACCTTCTATCACAGCTGCAACATAACTTCGGGTTCAGAGGCTTTGAAGCACTGATTATAGGTACAGCATGGCAGCACCTTTTAGTTCAGAAGTAAGAATGGAAGACAAGAAGTTGGAGGAGTTAGTCTCTTTGCTATACTACTGTTATGTTTATATTGTTATGTTACTTTAGCTATTGTGCATTTAAAGCACTTCATGCTTAACCAGAGAATGGCTGGTCATAGAAGCAAAAGCTGTGCTTATACCACCAGTGACACAATCAGGTGTGATTGTGTCCACTGATGAGTCCACTTCTGCTTGAGCCTTCGCCCTGCAGCAACAGGCCTGAGAAGACACGATGTAGGCCCCTTACCTTACCTCTGCCCCCAACACTCTGCAGTCACCCTGATAAGCTCTGGGTTACCCCAGAACACATGGAAGAGCTGTAATAGTTCAAGACCTGGGCAAGCCCTGGCACCACCCTGAATCCTGGCCTTACAGCAAGCACCAAGCCTCCCAGGGCATCAGAACAGGCCAGCAAATTGAGCCCCCATCCCCAGGAGAAGCACATCTCCAATAATTACAACACTCCTCCTCTATGCAGACACAAGGTTTGAACACAGCTGGTTCCAATAATCCACAGGCTCTCAGTGACAAGAGCACTATATTTGCTTTGAAGTCAAAGGTGGGAGTATTTGTTTGCTTCCCCTGTTGTCAGAACCCATAGCTTATAGCTTTTCATTCTGAGAGCCACCCTCCACTAAGTGCCAGGCAGGCAGTGGCAGTCCCAGACCCTACACCTAGAGCTCTGTCTGGGTCTCCAACAGGCTAAGGTAAGTAACATAACTCAGTGTTGTGAAGTTTTTGGTATGCTGACACAACTGCTATGTGCTCTCAGCTGTGGTGTGTGCTGCACCCTGCCCTTGCAGTGCCTGTAGCTGTGGCAGTCCCAGTGGTGGAGATCCTAGGTACTGCCAAGTGGTTTGAGTTCATAAACCACCTCTTGTAGAGAGCTGCCCTGCAGAGTTGTGGGGTATTTCTGTAGGAGTCCTAGGGTGAGATGCCACTGAAGAACAGGCTAGGCCTGACTGGAAATCCTGTTTCTTCTTGTCCTTAGGAAGGAAGCTTCGTCCATAGTTAAGTGCTGTTCCTCTTTAGGTAATCCCTCAAGAGAGGGCTTCTAAGTGACTAAGCAATTAGAGGGTGCATGGTGTTGTCTTTTAGTGGACAATGCAGCACAGAGTTTGGTTTGAAGTGAGATGTGCAGGAATATGAGGTCCCACTGGGTGGCAGGTAAGGACAGTGATACTGCAGGCAGATTCCTGAGGACTGTGGTTGCGTACAGGGCTAGGGGTGTGCTTCATAGCAGCTCTGAGGCACGGCAGTCTGGATTTTCAGTTAATTTGCACAAGTAAATTAGAACAGTGTTTCTGATATAAGTTAATGTTGTAGAAAGATCCCTGTCTTTTCTCCATGGAAGAAATACTGTATTATGAAAGACTTTGGTTCTAACAAGAGCATTGAATACATGGGGGGGGGGGGGGGGAAGCACCAAGTCCATGTTGCTGAAGGTCAGAATACACAAAAGAAGCATGTTAGACTATTGTCTTTTGAAATTGCTAGAGAAGCAGCATGATTTTAAAAACGTATTAATACTATGGCTCTTAAATGTCTTTTTTTTTTCCTTTTAACCAACCAAGGGTACTATATGGTGACAGCAAGATTTAATTTAGTCTTGAAGACAGTCACAGGGATAACGATGTATTTTCTCTGACAGTTGCTGTAAATATTTTACATGGTTCTGAGAACATATCTGGTTTTAAGGAAACAAGTATGAAGTGTTTCACAGTATCAGCAGCAATATTGATTATGTTTCAGTAATACCTTCCAAATGAGTTTGCCTTTAGGATGGTATGAATGAAAGTTTCTAGTTGGTTACTAATGGATGGATGGGGAAACCTCTATGTCTGTATCTGAGGTGCCTGTATACATTGATTTGTAGGGCAAATAAACAGTATTCTGGCCTCAATTTTCCTTTCAGTAGCATTAAGATAAAGCTTAACAACATCAATAGTAGCTACTAACTTCTGTTATGAGTTATTATTTTCCACCTTTCTCCAGGGTAGTAATGCTGCTCTGGGGACTGCACTTTCTTGAGATAAATTCCTCAAAGCTGTATGCTACGATGGAGATATATATATGGAGAAGAAAATGGATGTGAATCACAAATAGGCATATAACAATAGAGAATTATCCCAGGCTAAAATTAGAAGTGATGTTTAGCAGCAGTAAAAGTTAGAGATAAGTAAATCAGTGTGAGGAAAGTGCACATGAGTAAAATGTCAGCAGAGGTAGAAGTGCAATATTACTTCAGATCAAGAAAAGCAGTCTGCCTGTGCATGTTTCTTCTGGTTGTTTTTCCCCTCAGTGCAAACAACACACCTTATTTTAGACTGCTTTGAGTCACATTGGTTAATGGACCTTTGTTCCAACATTAATGAAGTTTTACTTTGTGTGATGGGTCCTGAATTTGTTTTGAACAAAAGCCATGAGGGTTAAGTGTGCTCCTCTATGTACAAAACTGCCTGAAAGACTGCTGAGGCTCTGCTGTTAGCAAGTGACTGGGACAAGGCTGATGCTGTAAGGTCTGGCCTGATGGGAGGACCCTGGTGTGCTCTGTCCTTTTGTCTCAAGTGCTCTCCTGCTATCCAGGGAAAGCAGCTTTTGCTCCTGGGCAAGAGGACCGTGGAAGGGAAGCTTAACCTTGGGTGTGGTCAGAATGATTGGTTTGGTTTATTGCTGTGCTCCAGGCTTTGTGAGTAAGTACAGAGCTGTCAGGCAACCTGCGTAATGCAACTCGCATACTTACTTTTTCCTGCTTGCCAGCCCTTATTGTTTTTTTGCTGCCCTAGTACCTCCTTTTCTTCGCCTGGGGCTTTGCCCAGCCAGCCAATCTACCTCTATTATTCCCCCTGCCTCCATCCTCACTTAAAGCCAGTTTTGCTACATTCATACCCAAATTTGGAACTGTAAGAAATGGTCCAGCAATTCGTGCCACTAAGGGGTTTTGAAGGGTTAACATTGAGGCCTGGGTTTAGGCGCGAAAAGAACAAGGGATTTCTTCGGAGAAAAACTACTGACTTTGCACGGATGTGCAGTAACTTCTGATAGCCGGCCAAGAGACCACCAGATAAGGAGGAAGAATGAGAGCCTTCCTGTCTTCCTGTCTCCCTGGACCACCAGATAAGGAGGAAGAATGAGGGCCTTCCTGTCTCCCTGTTCGAGCAGCCCCTGAGAAAGTAACAGAGACTGATAAGCAGGCGACATCGGATTTGGGAAACCAATTATAATAACCCTGCCTCTTCTAGAAGTAGTAATGAATATGTATTAGCCTAGGAGTATAAAAACCAGCTGCCTTACGTAACAGGTGTGCGTCCCGGTGGAGCAGAGACTCCCGGCGCACCCAGCGCTGTTTGCTTGCCTCTATTCGTTTAATAAATTGTAAACTCTGATTGTAATCCTATTTGGGACTCAGTCATTTATAACAATTGGGGGCTCGTCCGGGATGGTCTTGGTTCCTGAATTCTGACTTGATCTAGGAGGGGCGCCCCCACCATTTGGTGGCTCCTGTTCGAGTCAGGTCGGGGCTAACACCATCCTGAACCTGAATAAGGGCAAGCAAAGATTTAGATTTTTTTATGAGCTCCCTTTGCCGGCTGCAGCACTATATTTTGCCCGTAATTCTGCGCGCGAAGATCCGAACGAAGACGACGGAGTCGTAAGTATTTAATGTGTATACCGTTCGGTTGGGTGGGATTCGGTTGCCTGTGTGTGTGAGAGTGTGATTGAGACGGAACGTAGTTCCGAAGCGATTGTGGAGGTCTTCTAACCGCGGTTCCAATCTCCCGCGAGGGACTTGGCCGGTGAAGGACCGAAGCGATTCCTATAGGATTCGTGGGTGGGTGATAGGTCCTAAACCCCCTGCAAGACACTCTCACTAAGGCAACCAAGGGCTGTAGGAATTGCCACAGTAAAATTCCTAGATGGGTCAGACAAAATTGAAGACCCGGGACCAGAGAAAAGGGAGCAAATTACCAGACATACCACCAGAAAGTCCATTAGGGATAATGATTAGAAATTGGAACGATAGGGGCCCCAGAAAAGGAAAAAGCAAAGTAAAAATGATTCAGTATTGTATGATAGAATGGCCAAAGGAGCCTTTAAGACCACATGTCTTTTGGCCTATTTTCGGATCTTTGGAAGACTGGGTTTGCCAGGCTTTAAATCTACATGTTAACTCAAAGGAACCTTTTAGCCAGGAGGAAAGTGATTATGCAGGATTATGGATCAGGATCTCACGTCCTTTTCCAGCCTCAATATTTACACTAAAAGCAGACGAGAAGTTTGACGAAGAAGAGAACAAAAAAATAAAAAATAAAAAAAAAGGAAAAAGAAAAAGATGATGAATGGGAGTCATTGGATAACCTACCACCTCTATATCCTAACAATCCACCCCCGGTGGTGCATCTTGTAATCCTGTTTTGTTCTTAAATGTTTTGACTGTGTCAAGGAGGAAGGTGGGAGCATTATCTAAGTAACAGTTTAGAAGTTTGGGTATATTCGCGGTGGTGTTCGGTCAGTTTCCCAAGTATCGGGGGAGCGGGGCTGACTGATTATCAAAGTGGTAGAACGGAGAGTCACTTCTTTGGTGGTTCGGGCCTGAGCCCTGGGAATTTGGTAAGAAGGGGGAGAGCGAATTTATTTAGGCCTCAATACCTTTTTAAACCCCCATCTTGACGGATACACAGGAGTGATTCCTTGTTTTGTGTAGGCTTACTAACAAAGTGCATGAGAAAAATTAGCATTTGGCTTGAAATTCGGTCTTATTGAAATGTAAACTTTGTGGAAAAGGTGTTATTGTTTGTCTAGAAGACAGAAGGCTGAGTGCTTCAGGTGTTTTTCCGAAGTCCTGCGGATTTATGATTGGAATGGGGCTCATTAATAATCTGAAATAGTAAAGTTTGTATGTGGAAAGAAGAGTTTAATCCCAGAGAATTGGGACATTTGGGAAGAAGATTAGGAAAAGATAGTAAAAACCTGCAATAAAAAGGTTTGTGTGGAAATTGAAACAAGGGACAGTAACTAATATAAATAAATAAAAGGGAATGGGAAATCAAGGAAAAGGGGAAAATCCAAAAAAAAAAAAAAGACGTCCTAAAAAAGAAAAAGCCTCCTTGGGTGCATATTGGCACATTGGAAGGATATTGTTAGAAATGGGGGCACAGAAAGCAAGAGGACTTTCACTAAGTATTGCAATCAATGGTGGCCACTATATAAGCTAAATGGCCACTTTATGGATCAATCGACTATAACAGTGTCTTGCAATTAATGTTTTTGAGGAGAGAAGGAAAATAGGATGAAATGTTGTATAGTGATATGTTGTTTCAGCATGTTGGAGGGAAAAGGTTTGGAATTAAGTTGGCCCCTGACTGAGCCTTTGGTGTTGGCATTAGAAAAGTACAGGCTGGAGAAAGATAAAGGAAGCGTTAAAAGGGTTGTTGAAGGTGTTAAAGGTTGTGTGGTATGTAGTATTTAACAGAGCTGTTTGAAGTTGAATGAGCAGGGAAAGAGGATGTAGGAATGCTAATAGTTCAGCCTCAACCCGAGGCTGAGATCTCTAAATCGCGGTGTGAGCCCTCTGGGGCAGGGGGACCGTGATGGGTCCGAGAAAGTTGTCGTGGAAACAGAAAAGCAGCTAACTTTTGAAACAACCTGAGTTCGTGTGTGAGCTCAGATTGCCAATGGGACCGCTCAGGGAACTTTCAACGATTGCATTCCCCTGACCGACCCCCTCACTGAGACCCTAATCACCCCGGAAATTATGTAAATACTAAAATCTGGTTAAATTGGCTATTGGGAATTGAGAATCTGTTCCAACAAGGTCCAAAAGAAACCCCTATGGAATTTAAGGAATTTTTGAATTTCTGGACCAACTTTGAAATGCAATGAAAAAAAAAAAAAAAATGGACCTGGCTTAAAAAAAAAAAAAAAAAAAAAAGAGAGAGAGAGAGGCAACTGGCTAACCTCTTTCCAGGGCAATCAGCCCCTGATATCAGAAAGAAATTGTCTTAGGCTGCAGGACAAACAACAGTCAGGAATGATGGGGACCTGGGGCATCTACCCTAGCAGGTCCACTAGTTGAAATAAAGCTAGGAAACGAAGACAGGCTTGAATTTTTTGTTGGTTATGGGAGCTTCTTTCTCTGTGTTAATTAGGCTGTAAATGTAATAGGAGCAACATATTCAGTGTTAAATAGTTTAAAAGGACGATTAGGAACTAAGACAACTACAATAATTGGAGCCACAGGGAAAGAGGAAGAATGGTCATTCTTACGACCCCTTGATTTGCGTTTTGGGGGTGAGGAACTAACCCATAAATTTTAGTATGTACCAGAATGCCCGATGCCACTCTTGGGACGGGATCTATTAGCCAAATTAGATGCAACAATAACCTTTGAGGATGGAGAATTAATAATGAAGGTACCTGAGTCCAAAGTAGGCCAAATCCTAATGATCAAAGATAAACCCTTTGTTAATATTCCAAGAGAAGTAGAAAATGCAGTTATAGCAACAGTACGGGAAACAGATGTACCAGGGAAGTCGAAACTGGCACAACTGGTAAAGGTGGAATTAAAGGAAGGAGCCAAACCTGTTTGAATCAAACAATATCCACTTAAGATAGAAGCTAGGCACAGGAATGGTGAAAATTATTGACAAATTTCTCAAATATCAGATTCTGGAAGAATGTAAATCGGAATACAATACTCCAATTTTTCCAGTAAAGAAGCCGAATGGCGAGTATAGATTTGTACAAGATCTTAGAGCAATAAATGAAATAACAAAGGATATTCACCCGGTAGTAGCTAATCCTTACACATTGTTAACATCTGTGAAAGGGAAATATAAATGGTTTACCGTGATAGATTTAAAGGATGCCTTCTTTTGCATACCTCTTGATAAAGATAGTAGAAAATTATTTGCCTTCAAATGGGAAAACATATTGAAGTTTTTGGACCACATATGGTAACAACCGTTTTGGAACAAAGGGGGGGGGCACTGGTTATCACCCAGCTGGATGATGAAATATCAGGCAATCCTAACTGAACAAGATGACATAACCTTGAAAACGACTAACCTGTTATATCCAGCAGTATTTCTAGGAACCGTTCCAGAAGAAGGACCGTTGGAACACAATTGTGTGGAAATAATCGAACATACTCACGCCAGCCACAAAGATTTGAAGGATGTACCCCTTGAAAGGTATTCAGTGGGAATACCACACTCCGTGGCACCCACAAAGCTCAGGGAAAGTAGAAAGGATGAATCAAACAATAAAACAACAATTGGCTAAGTTAATGATCGAGACACAGCTGCCCTGGACGAAATGCTTACCATTGGCACTTTTAAACATAAGAACTAAACCACACAGTGAGACTGGTTATCATCATATGAAATGTTATATGGTATGCCTTATTCTCAAGGGATGCCCCTAGGGAACAATGTAGTTGAGGATCATAGTATCCAGAAATACATAATTACCATTGGAAGGAGATTACAGGAGATAAGAGAAATTGGGATGATGACTCAGACACCACCTTTAGGATTTGCTATTCATAAAATACAACCAGGAGACAAGGTCTTAATAAAAACCTGGAGAGAAGAATCATTGAACCCCGATGGGAGGGACTGTACCTTGTTTTACTTACTGCTGAAACAGCTGTGAGAACAGCAGAAAGGGGTTGGACCCACGCATCCAGAATAAAAGGACCAATAACTACCGAAGCCTGGAGGGTTGAGTCCACTCCTGGGGAACTGAAACTGAGACTAAAGAGGAACTGATATCCCAGCAATGAGGTTCTGCATGAATTAAGGGCACTGGATAAAGAGGACAAGGCTGAAGGGAGGAAAGGGAGAAGGCAAGACCGGGGTAGGACCCTCCACTGCGGTGTGTATGGTCTACCGAGGGAGGCAACCCCTATGGGTATTGACTGCCGAGTGAGAGGGCCTCAACCGGACTTCTCCCGCGCTAAGATCAGGTTGTCCTGAGAAAAGTAACATGAGAATCTCTTAAACCCATAATGAAATTGTGATTAGTTTTTCCAGGAGCTGGATCACCCCGAAGGGCTGAATGGTAACACAAGCTCTGAAAGCGGGCCCAACCTCATGATTGAAGGCGTTTCCCACACTCTCAAGATTGGACGACGAAAAAGGATAAGAAATGCTATACTTTCTGGTATTGTTTCTACAGGGGCAATTGGGCCATGGGCAAGAATGGAAGAATAACTTTTTCACTTTGGGGGAGGAAGTGGCTAGGGCCTTTAACCTTAGTAACTGCTGGATTTGTGGAGGACCGGGGGGAACTGAAAGTTGGCCCTGGGTAGCAGGCCCAGTTGAACCCAAGTGGTGGGTCAGTAATCTGAGCGAAGTTCATAATGGGACGCAATTTTGGAAAGAGGAAGGAGGCCCATGGCAGTTACACTCGTCAGCTCGGGGTGTATACTGCTTGAACAGAACAGGAACAGTGGCGGTGGGAAAAAGCATTTGCAATTGGACTCTGTCACCTGGATATGATTGTATCGATCCTGGATGTAGTCCTATAAACTGTACAGCACGTAGTGGGAAATGGAACACCACACATGTTCAGCTGAGAAATGGGACTTGGCTAAAATGCTCATACAGAGAATTTTTTGGATCCGGATGTGAAACTGTGGCAAGAGCCCAAGCGGGGGGACAATTCGATAGTCGAATCTTAGACTGTCAACATGATAACACAACTAAGGAACAGCATGTGGTGCGGGTCTATCGCTGGAGATGGCAGAATGAAAATGGGAGGCGAGTGTTCTTTAAGCATTTCTGGTCAGCTTATAATATAACTGGCCACCAAGGAGAACTGAATTGTGACTGTAAGTGGAAACCCGATGCGGGAGCTTGGAAGTGCGCATATATGAGTACGAACGGGGCAGACATTGTAACAGGACCACTCGGTAACAAGGACACTCTGTATTATCACGCCCCAAGGGCTGAAAAGGGATGGAATGGTCCTTTTCCAAATGGGACATGGGCCCTAAAGGGACATTATTGGGTGTGTGGCAAACATGCTTACAAGAGGCTACCTGAAAATTGGTCGGGAGTATGCTATGTGGGGTACATAAGACCCTTGTTCTTTTTATTGTCACAAACACAAGGAGATCATTTAGGAATAAGATTATATGATGACCTGAACAGAGTGAAACGATCTATAGATACTTCCTTAACCGGGGGTAGTGCCCAAAAATGGGGAAAGGATGAATGGCCTCCTGAAAGAATCATACAGCATTATGGGCCAGCCACCTGGAACCCAAATGAGTTGATATCAGGAGCCCGAGAACCTATTTATAATTTGAACCGAATAATTAGGTTGCAAGCTATCCTCGAGGTTGTAACAAATCAAACAGCGACAGCCTTGGATCTTTTGGCTGACCAATCCACTCAAATGAGAAATGCTATATTCCAACATAGAATGGTCTTAGACTATTTACTAGCAGAAGAAGGGGGAGTATGTGGAAAACTGAACGATTCTAATTGTTGTCTACAGATTGATGATAATGGAAAAGTGGTCAAGCAGATAACAAAGGAAATTAGAAAGTTAGCCCACGTCCCAGTACAAACTTGGAAGGGTATGGATTGGGATTTCTTTTCATGGTTGCCTGGTGAACCATGGGTTAAAAGGATGCTGTTTTTATTTTTATGTGGTGTAATGACATTATTGTTTATACCTTGTATGATACCTTGCTTTACGTTGTTGATACGGCGAGTAATAAATAGCACCCAATTTGTGATGACTTCAGTGGAGAGAAAAGGTGACGTGTCGATAATGATGCTTAAGAAGTGGACACCCCGAGAACTGACTGATGAAATCCAATTGTTACTGACAAAGGTTGAAGGAGAGACACGAATTGATGATTAAAAAAAAAAAAGGGAGGAATTGTAAGAAATGGTCCAGCAATTCGTGCCACTAAGGGGTTTTGAAGGGTTAACATTGAGGCCTGGGTTTAGGCGCGAAAAGAACAAGGGATTTCTTCGGAGAAAAACTACTGACTTTGCACGGATGTGCAGTAACTTCTGATAGCCGGCCAAGAGACCACCAGATAAGGAGGAAGAATGAGAGCCTTCCTGTCTTCCTGTCTCCCTGGACCACCAGATAAGGAGGAAGAATGAGGGCCTTCCTGTCTCCCTGTTCGAGCAGCCCCTGAGAAAGTAACAGAGACTGATAAGCAGGCGACATCGGATTTGGGAAACCAATTATAATAACCCTGCCTCTTCTAGAAGTAGTAATGAATATGTATTAGCCTAGGAGTATAAAAACCAGCTGCCTTACGTAACAGGTGTGCGTCCCGGTGGAGCAGAGACTCCCGGCGCACCCAGCGCTGTTTGCTTGCCTCTATTCGTTTAATAAATTGTAAACTCTGATTGTAATCCTATTTGGGACTCAGTCATTTATAACAGAACTTCTGGTGCAGTTAACTAGGTAACATCATCCTCACATGCTTTTACTGATACCTTTTCTTGGAAACCCTGGCTCTGCAAAGCTTAGCTCCCACAAAGGTCCCCAGTGCTTCCCTCCAATTGTATGTGAAACTTCGTAATTTCTGACTCCCCCTTAACCACTTGTGAGATCCAGCCCTCCCTCACTGTTCTATCCGCAACTTTTTTTTTGGTCCTTACAATGTTGGTCACATTCAGCTATTTCTTGTCATGCCCAGTAGCATTTCTGTTCAGTTACCTGAATCTCAGGCTGAAGCCTGGGTGTTGTCTGATTGCTTGACTGAAGCCCTAACAAAAGCAGAGAAGGAGGCTCTACAGCTTCTATGAGCAAAGAGTAGTAGTAGGTGCCCTTATGAAGCTGCTTAGGGACAATTAGTGCTCAGAGGTAAGTGGAGAGGCATTTACATAAAACGGTGGTATTTATTAACACCACATTTAAATGGCTATAACTTTCTGTGTTGAATCTTTCAAAAACTGCCCTTGTTGATTTCTGTTATTTCTAATTTAGAGGAACTGTGTTACCATACAGTTAATGCATAAAACATACAATGAACAAATACAGTACTTTAACATACTCAGCAGCAAACCTGTGCTTTATCCATGTCTCCCTAAAGCCAACATTGCAAAGCCAGACATCAATGTACAAATGATCCTTTGATACTCAGTGGAAAATCCTGGTCCATGAAACTGGAGCAGCTCTGAAATTTCACAATGAAAGTTCATCCATCTCTGATTAAAACTACAAAAATGCAATTAAGTTACAAGCAAACTTAGGTGAATTTTCAGGGTAAGGTAACCTGAAGTGGCCAAATAGTCTCTTGCATAATGATATCAAAATATTTATTATAGAGAAGTAATATGTTACCTATCAGCCTCATTGTGAGTGGAGGGTTTTGATTTATATCTCTTAATATTCACATTGATTAGATAGAAAAATTTTGTTACTAAGTATGTCTGATCACTGGACCTGCCTATCTGTCCTAAGGGGGTGTGTTCACAGCCCATGGAGGCAAGCTTCACATGGCGTTCTAGTGGAGGTAGTCTTCAGTGGAAAAAGGTGGCTACCAACATCATATGGAGCTCAGAAAATGTGTTACAGGGATGGAAACTCTACTGTGATTTTTTTCTTCCTTGCTTAGAAGCCTAAGTTTCAAAAGGGAAGAGTTTTCATAGACCTTTTAGATGGTGTTATTTAGATCCAAATTAAAGAAGGAAAGTTTGTTTTTTGATCTGTATTATATTAATTGAATGGTTAAGGCATTTGAGATGAAGCATGCTGGCATAAGTTCTTACTCTAACTCTGTTCCAGGTAATTATCTTGTCTTAGAGATGACTGGGTACTTAGAGATGCATCACGTTCCTACTTGTGGTTTGTTTGATAACCAGCTCTGGAACTACGCAAAACTTTCCCAACAACTCCCCAAGGAGGAGCGCAGAAGCCCATATCTCACCTTCAAGCAGAGTGTTGGACTGAGGCCACCTCCAGCTCAGAAAAGTGCTTTTTTCTTACCCCCTTTAAACCTGTTAAGAGTTAGAAGAGGCATGAATGCCTTGTTTCAGAATATTCCTTTTCTGCAGACTTGGGCTATAAAAACAGTTCAGTTCACACCGAAGTGTAACTACTACTTAAAGTACTTAACTTAGAATGGAGTATAAAAAAAAATACATTGATGTTTGTCACCCTGTTCTTCAGCAACCAGAATAACAAAAGCATCAATATGATCTTGAGTTCCTATGGTACAAAAAGGAGTATGTTACCTTCTGAAGTTAGTGGTGGCATAAAGAGCTTGGTGTAAATGTCTAAGTATAAATTAACTGGAGGTGTCTCCTGGCTCGAGCAATATTGATCCCTGTCCTGGTTCCAGTTAGGACAGAGTTAATTTTCCCTCATAGTAGCTGGTAGGGTGCTATGTTTTGGATTAGGATGAGAAGAGCGCTGATAACATGCTGATGTTTTAATTGTTGCAGAGCAGTGCTTACACCAAGCCAAGGAGTTTACAGCTTCTCGCTCTGTCCTGCCAGCGAGCAGGCTAGGGGTGCAGCAGGAGCTGGGAGGGGACAGGCCCAGGACAGCTGACCCAAACTGGCCAAAGGGGTATTCCATACCATCTGACGTCATGCTAAACAATATATAGGGGTGGCTGTCTGGGGTGGGGGGGCCGGCTGCTCGGGGATAGACTGGGCATCGGTCAGCGGGTGGTGAGCAATTGCATTGTGCATCACTTGTTTCGTACACATTATTATTAGTAGTACTATTATCATTATTATTATTATTATTGTTATTATTACTTTCCTGTCTTAATAAACTGTCTTTATCTCAACTCACAGGCTCCACTTTCCCGTTTCTCTCCTCCATCCTAGAGAGGGAGGGGGGAGGGTGAGCGAATGGCTGTGTGGTGTTTAGCTGCCAGCCGGGTTAAACCACAACAGTCCTTTTTGGTGCCCAACGTGGGGCATGAAGGGTTGAGATATCGACAAATTTGACCAGAGTGTGTTAAAATAAAATTGGTATAAGTATTAGACCTGCTTAACAGTTGCTAGTCATGATGTTGATTGCCTTAATCTCCAGTCTGCTGTGCCTGTTTCCCAAATTGAGTTTTATAGCACGTTACTTTCTGTATGTGCTCCCTGTCATGCTGTTTATCCTTTCCGGGCCCTGGTTTAAGGTTGTTATGGTACTGTGCGGTGTAACAATGGCTTATGAAATGATGAAATTGCTGGTCACGACTTTAACCTGGTATTTGTACTCAGCACTGTCGTCGACTCTATACTTTGGAACCCATATCTCGGAAACTATTAGCAATTACACCTATTGCCTGTTTTCGTTAGGGAGCCAATCTGTGGAGGGGACAGGGGAAGACATGTTTCCCTACCTGTTCACTCTCCCTTTCTCCTTCACCACCCTCTTATCCCCCGAGCTAGTTACGGTGGTTCTCCAAGATGTTGAATATCCTTGGATACTCAGACCAGCCTGCTCTTGTTGTTATGTCTCCTGAATGCGCTTCAGGTTTTGTGGAGGGTTAAACAACTACTTAGGAATCTCATCCGGAGATCTGTCTTGAGGCGGGATAGTTGCGAGTGGCAGGGAGTGTGGGAGGATATGGGCAGGTTTCTAGAGCAGTGGTCACCTCCAGTGTTTTGGACATTCACCCCTGAACAACTGCAAAATCCTAAAAAGCTGGCAGAATGCTTGAAAAAAAGGTGTCATGACTCTGGCAGTTCCAAAGTGACACAAATCACTGTAGCGTGCTGGGGTCTGGCTTGTGCCTATTGAGCTGCAATTGATGCTACTATCAACCTAGTGACAGACCCTGCAGCTGCTCCAGCTCCCGCAGCTGGGTGAGAGAAACGAGCTGTAGCAGTGCAAGTTGCCCCTGCAAAGGGTATTCCAACCCCTGTGGCTGGGTCAGAGAAATGAGCTGTAGCAGTGCAAGTTGCCCATGTAGACAAGGTGGAAAAAATGGTGTAGAGACTCAGGTCGTTTAGAACGCAGACAGTCTTCTGCTAGGTCTAGGTATAGAGAAGATGAGGCTGGGCCATCCAATGTGCACGATGTGTCTCCTGTCAGCTGTGAAGGAAAGGTGTCCCTTCAAGGAAGAACTTGTATGTCTACCAGGCAAGTGGACCACCATGGAGAAGGGAATCCAGTACCTGAGGGAATTAGCTGTACGGGAGGTGACTTATAGGGACCTAGACAGCAGACAAATATCCACAGATCCAGATGAAGTCCAGTGTACACGACCAATGTGGCGGAAGTTTGTACGGAGTGCACCATCATCATATGCCAGCTCATTGGCAGTAATGGCCTGGAAAGGATATGAGGAACCCACAGGGGATGAATTGACTAAACAACTCTGGCAGTATGAAAAAAGTCTCTCCTCTTCCCTACAGGGCTGCGCCTCGGTTGTGGAGAAACTCTCTGAAGAGTTCGACCAACTTAAAGAGAATTTATCTACCCCCACCCCCCCACCTGTACAAACCAGTGTCTCAGCTATTAGGGGTAATTCTTCATCTGTGCAAGGAAGACAATATGGTGGGTACACACCCCGTGCCACCCTGTGGTTTTACCGATGAGACGATGGAGAGGACATGAGAAAATGGGATGGAAAATCTACTGCGACCCTAGAGGCACGGGTACGTGAATTGCAAAAGAAAACAATTGGGGGGGAAAAAGGGGTTCTCTGAAAAGTTTGCTGCTCCAACTTCCAGCAGGCAGTCCTTTAGACACAGAAACGAAGATTCTGACCAGGACTAGAGGGGCCCTGCCTCCAGCCAGGGGGAGGAAAGGGACAATCGAGTTTATTGGACTGTGTGGATTCGATGGCCTGGCACGTCAGACGCACAGAAGTATAAGGCTTTGGTAGACACCGGTGCACAATGTACTCTAATGCCATCAAGCTATAAAGGGCCAGAGCCCATCTGTATTTATGGTGTGACGGGGGGAATCCCAGCAGCTAACTGTATTGGAGGCTGAAGTGAATCTAACCTGCAGTACATCGATGACGACATTGTGTGGGGTGACACTGCAGAGGAAGTTTTTGAGAAAGGGAAGAAAATAGTCCAAATCCTTCTGAAGGCAGATTTTGCCATAAAACAAAATAAAGTTAAAGGACCTGCATGAGAGATCCAGTTTTTGGAATAAAATGGCAAGATGGACGTCGTCAAATCCCAATGGATGTGATCAACAAAATAACAGCTATGTCTCCACCAGCTAGCAAAAAAGAAATAGAAACTTTCCTAGGTGTCGTGGGGTTTTGGAGAATGCATATTCCAAATTACAGTCTGATTGTAAACCCACTCGACCAAGTAACCCGTAAGAAGAATGCTTTTGAAGGGGGCCCTGAGCAACGACAAGCCTTTGAACAAATTAAGCAGGAAATAGTTCATGCAGTAGCCCTCGGGCCAGTCTGAACAGGACCAGATGTAAAGAATGTGCTCTACACTGCAGCCGGAGAGAATGGTCCCACCTGGAGCCTCTGGCAGAAAGAACCTGGGGAAACTCGAGGTCGACCCCTGGGGTTTTGGAGTCGGGGATACAGAGGATCTGAGGCCCGCTATACTCCAACTGAAAAGGAGATATTGGCAGCATATGAAGGAGTTCGATCTGCTTCGGAAGTGGTCGGTACTGAAGCGCAGCTCCTCCTGGCACCCCGACTGCCGGTACTAGGCTGGATGTTCAAAGGAAGGGTCCCCTCTACACATCATGCAACTGATGCTACATGGAGCAAGTGGGTTGCACTGATTACTCAGCGAGCTCGAATAGGAAACCCCAGTCGCCCAGGAATCTTGGAGGTGATTATGGACTGGCCAGAAGGCAAATATTTTGGGATATCATCAGAGGAGGAGGTGGTTCGTGCTGAAGAAGCCCCACTGTACAACAAGCTACCAGAAAATGAGAAGAAATATGCCTTGTTCACTGATGGGTCCTCTCGTATTGTGGGAAGGCATCGGAGAAGGAAGGCTGCTGTATGGAGTCCTACACAAGGAGTTGCAGAAGCTGCTGAGGGAGAAGGTGAATCAAGTCAGTTTGCAGAAGTGAAAGCCATCCAGCTGGCTTTAGATATTGCTGAACGAGAAAAGTGGCCAGTTCTCTATCTCTATACTGATTCATGGATGGTAGCAAATGCCCTGTGGGGGTGGTTACAGCAATGGAAGCAGAACCATTGGCAGGGCAGGGGCAAGCCCATCTGGGCTGCGGCATTGTGGCAAGATATTGCTGCCCGGGTAGAGAACCTGGTTGTAAAGGTATCCCATGTAGATGCTCATGTGCCCAAGAATCGGGCTACTGAAGAACATCAAAACAACCAGCAGGTGGATCAGGCTGCTAAGATTGAAGTGGCTCAGGTGGACCTGGACTGGCAACATAAAGGTGAATTATTTATAGCCCGATGGGCCCGTGACACCTCGGGCCATCAAGGTAGAGCTTCAACATACAGATGGGCTCGTGATCGAGGGGTGGACCTGACCATGGACACTATAGCACAGGTTATTCATGACTGTGAAACATGTGCTGCAATCAAGCAAGCCAAACGGTCAAAGCCTCTTTGGTATGGAGGACGATGGCTGAAATATAAATATGGAGAGGCCTGGCAGATTGATTACATCACACTCCCTCAAACCCGCAACGGCAGGCGCCACGTACTTACAATGGTGGAAGCAACCACCGGATGGCTGGAAACATATCCTGTGCCCCATGCCACCGCCCGGAACACTATCCTGGGCCTTGAAAAGCAAGTCCTATGGCGACATGGCACCCCAGAGAGAATTGAGTCAGACAACGGGACTCATTTCCGAAACAACCTTATAGACACTTGGGTCAAAGAACATGGTATTGAGTGGGTGTATCACATCCCCTATCATGCACCAGCCTCCGGGAAAGTTGAATGATACAATGGACTGTTGAAGACTACACTGAAAGCAATGGGTGCTGGGACATTCAAAAATTGGGATACACATTTGGCAAAGGCCACCTGGTTAGTCAATACTAGGGGATCTGCCAACCGAGCTGGACCTGCCCAATCAAACCTGTTACGCACTGTAGAAGGGGATAAAGTTCCTGTAGTGCACGTAAGAAACATGCTGGGTAAGACAGTCTGGGCTACTCCTGCCTCAGGAAAAGGCAAACCCATTCGTGGGATTGCTTTTGCTCAGGGACCTGGATGCACTTGGTGGGTAACGCAAAAGAATGGGGAGGTCCGGTGTGTACCTCAAGGGGATTTGATACTGGGTGAGAACAGCCCATGAGTTGAATTGTAGTATGTTAATTATTATATAATACTGTATGTCATCCCTACCATGATTGCTATATACCATAGATGGAATTGGTGACTAATTAGAATGTATTGGAAAGAGTGTAACCTGAGCATGACATAAATGGTATGGAATAAGGGGTGGATATCTGTCCTCGTTCCAGTTAGGGTAGAGCTAATTTTCCTCATAGTAGCTGGTAGGGTGGTATGTTTTGGATTAGGATGAGAAGAGCGCTGATAACATGCTGATGTTTTAATTGTTGCAGAGCAGTGCTTGCACCAAGCCAAGGACTTTTCAGCTTCTCTCTCTCTGGAGGATGAGAGAACGGCTGTGTGGTGTTTAGCTGCTGCTGGGGTTAAACCACAGCAATCCCAGATATCCTGTTCTGTTTACATTGGGGTGTGTGCAGAAACTCAGGGCAAAGAATACAAAGCTGCTGCGGACAGAATCCCAGTGTTCACATCTGTGTTTCTGATCTGTTTTATTCTGACAGCAACTGATTGCTTTTGTAAAGAATGATGGGTCAGTCAATTCTCAGTTGGAAGCACTGTGTAAGCACTGTGTACTTCAGAGTGATCATCAAGCTTAACCAAAAAAACCACAAACCCATATGTAGATGAGTATGGCTAAGAATTGTTATGAAAGTGACCAGGCTTGAACTTCTGCTTGCCTGGTGGTTTTTGCCTTCTCATGGGTTAGACTGTGATGTAGAAGTGCAAGAGTTGAGATATCCAGAGCTAAGAAACATTTTGAAAAGCGATTTTACTGAAACATGGCATTAGAAATTAGAGAGTGATTGATTAAGAATGAATATGTAGGCAACACTCATTGCTTAATATGTGTTACATTTGCAATGTAGTGTGCCTGTGCTGCGCTTAGGCCTCCAGATAACAGGAGCCCCTAGGACCCCAAGAACCAGATCAAACCCATCTTATGGTTCGGACTTTGACCGAGGGCTCAGAGATAAGGAAGACAAGATAAACAATGTCAAATATGCAAGGCCTTGATAACAGTAGCCCCTCGGACCCTGAGAACCGGACCAAACCGATCTTATGGCCCAGATTGTGACCAAGGCCTCAGGGAGCATGCACAAGGAGATGAGGTGAAAGTTCAACCCTGATGAAGACATCTTACTTCATCCTCACGATCCTCAGCGCCCACCACCAGAAGGCACCGTGCAAGCGCAGAGGGGAGGAGTTTATGGAAATGACTTCTTGGAGCTAATTTGAATACTAAGCGGGGACAGGTCATGCATATGTATAGGCATACTAGGAAACTTCATGCGTATGTAACTCTTTACTGTATATAACCAAGGCAAGTTGCCGTGTTGGGGCATGCATGACTTTGGTGGGACTACCCCCTGTGCCGCCCAGCGCTGAATAAACATACCTACTTTACAATCTTACTGATTGTGGAGTCAGCTTTCTGCGAGTCATTTTGGCGAGCCAGGCAGGAGACTCTCTGCTCAGCTGTGGGATCGACTGCGGAGCGGATGCCCCTAGGTGCACCCCGAGTATTTTCCTCGGAGGAGCCTCCACTCTCAGCCGCTCACCAAAGGACATAACAAAGACCTCCTGAAGCTGCGGACAAACGGTATGTTTTACAGTACAGGAAGGGCCTGTAAGTCGTACACGTGGCTGGGGCAACTGGTAAATCGCGCAGAGACATCTGGTGTGCAGCATAGTCCCCGTAAGGGAGGAGGGTACCCTACAGGCTGGCCGATAGAGCGGTCAAGCGAGATTTGGTGACTGATAGAGTCAAGGGGGATTTGCTGACCAATAGAGTGGTCACTAGCAATCTTGGGAGTAGATCGAGCAAATCCGAGGTTACCGCTGCATCTCGGTTTTGGGAGCCAGGACGGACCTGCTCATGACTGTATAAGAAGCAGGAGAAGTGTAAGCGGGCCTCTCAAAATTGTGACAAGGTTATCTGGGTAATATTTGCAGCTGCTGGAGGGATACTAATTAGAGTGTTAATAATTGTGTGTCTTATTCTTAAATGTCCAGGAATTTTGTGTTGAAAGTATTTGTGCATGCGCTTGAAACAAAGCGGAATGAGTCACTCCACGAAGAATGCAGTCCGAGACCAGTCCAAGACAATACTTGTTTGGTTGGTTCCCGTTCTGAAATTATATATTCCTGTGGTACCAATGAGATCTGTTAGAGGCCAGTACTGTCAGCTAACATCGGTTATTGCAATTAAAACACGCCAAAAAAGTCTGCCCTAGAATCCCCTTGCTGATAACTTTGTTTAACATAAATGGTGCTGCAAAAATATCATTCATGTGCAGGCTCTTAACTGAATTTGCTCTTTCACAGAATCATCGAGGTTGGAAGAGACCTCCAAGGTCACCTAGTCTAACCTCCGACCTAACACTAACAAGTCCTCCACTAAGCCATCATCAGTTCAACATCATCATAAGTTCAACATCTAAATGTCTCTTAAAGATCTCCAGGGATAGTGATTCAACCACTTCCCTGGTGTGATATATGGAGTAATAATTCGTGTCAAGATGATGGTTGATCCAAATAAAGAAGGGGGAGATGTGGGAGTGTGGCCATGGGGGTCGAAAAGCCCCATGGTTGGTGATAACATCAGACTCTTAACAATGAGGCCATCAGGAATGTAAAGAGTTCAGAAGGAACAAAGAAGGGTGATTCAGGAGACGCCTTGCCGTCTCAAACGGCTTGTTCTCCAGCCATTAAGACATGGAAGTTGCTGGGGGTTTGTTGGTTGCCGGGCAAAGTTGTTGACCAATGAATAGTTAGTGGAAAAGGACTGCTGTGGGGCGAATAGTAGAAGAAGGAAGCCTGTCCTCAGTATGGGATGCAATGTGATATAATGAAGTTCTGTCATCAATAAAGTAGCAGTTACTGATCCTAAAAGAACCCTGGTGTCCATGTGGTCGTTATGCCACAAATGGCACCTGAACAGGGACCTGAAGAAAACAGGAACAGGGACATGAAAAACAGGGGCAGGCTAACAGAACAGGGACCAGGATGGGAACAGGGACATTGATTGCCTAATGAAGATGGGTTTGGCCAAACTCAGCAAACAGCTCTAAGAAGTTCGTATAGAAAGTAGCTGGAAATTGGTGCACCGGAGCTGGAAGGAAGCTCAAGCTGAGAGAAGTGGACCCGTGCACACAACCGCCCCTCACTGGCCAAAGGTAAGCAGTTGCATGCTGTTATAAATTACTCTTTAGCCAGAAAAACTAAATGACTTATTATAAATTCTATTGAGTAAGCGATCAGCAAGCAAAACAGCGCTGGGCGGCCGGGGAGTCCATGCTCCTCCAAACGGCGCGCACCCTCCCCCTTTCGCAGTCCCCTTTTATCATCAGGTTCTTCGGGGGTTACGTGGCCCCTTTCTAGTACTGCGGCTGCGTCGATTGTTGCTAGGGGGTCGTCTCTGTCCCTCTGGTGGTCGCGCAGATGAAGGCAGTAGTCTTCCTCTGTTTAGTTTGCAGTGTTTCTCCTCCTTATTTGGTCATGTTAGTTTTTCTTAAGATAGGGCAGTGGGTTATCGGGTTGGCAATTGTACTGTTTACACAAAGTTCTCTCAACCGTATATCCGAGCCATCAACAGGCAGGATGACTCAAGGTTTTTACTGCCGCTGGAGCAACTCCTATTGTTCCATTCTTAATATAGCCATGAAAAATAATGAACAAACATTTCTTATACATCACACATGCTATGGGGAATCATATGTCCTTAGAAACAAAGACTGTCCTGGTAACCTTACAGCTTATTCAGACAGTTTATGGTCCTGAAACGTAGGACCAAATTGAGGTCAAGGTGTGGGACTCTGCTACTAAAAATGACAAGGTTTTTGGTGGGATTGCTCGGCACCTGACGAGCAGTCTCTGAGGCCTTAAAGAGCCATGTGGGACCACAATCAGAAACGTGTGCTTTGCCAGACAGTGAGGGAGCTGCAGGCTCATTTACTGATCCGCCTGCTACGCCATCGGCCCCCCCCGCTCCTGCTGCCATCACAGGCGTTTGCTGTTATGCCCCCTGGTGACCTGGATGTTCCTTTTGATCCACGCCCTATAGGTCCTGAAAAGGAGCTGGATCTGTTTCCCTTTGATCCAGGAGGAATAGGATACGCAGGGCCCGAAGGCTGAGTTGCTTAACAGCTTAAAGCTAGACATATTGTTCCCGTGACTAGCCTTGGAACTCTCCGGTGTTTGTAATCAAGAAAAGGAATGGAAAATGGTGACTTTTATATGACCTGAGAAAAACGAATGAAGTCATGGAAGATATGGGAGCACTTCAACCAGGATTACCATCTCCAACGATGCTCCCCCAGTCAGGGACATGAATAGTAATAGACTTAAAGGATTGTTAATTAAACCCTTGCTAGAATTCAGAAAACTTTGCTATGTTTATGTTTTAATTGATACCTTTTCTGTTTGTACATATGTATAGGCGTACTCGGGTTTCTTATGAATATGTAAAAGCGATGTTCTATATCTATATGAAGTTTGGTGGTTGTGTTTGCGTGTTGGTAGAGCGTAGACTCCCCGTGCACCCAGTGCTGTTTACTTGCCTTTTATAAATATTACTAAATTCAGATTGAGTTGTATCTTCACTTATAACACTGGGCAGTGTAATGGGTAAAGTGGGTAAAGCCTTGTTTGTTCATTAAATGTTGCTGATGGGAGGTTTCAATGGTTGGTTGCTTATACCCCCAATATTCTGTTGAAGGAAAAAAACAAGTATGGGAACTTCCTGTTAAGTTAAAAATTGCAGTAGAAACCAGCTCCAAGTAAGGGCAAAATGGCATTCCCCCTCGCGTGAGAACACACATACCGCAGCAAAGTCATGACCCCAACGCAGAGGAAGACAACGATCTTCAACCCCACGATAATCTTCATCCCCACGACCACCAGAGGACTGACGAAGACCCTCTAGCAACAGGCCACCTAGTCATTGAAGACACCAGGCTGTGCCACTAAACCCGGAACTACTAGGCTATAAACCGAGACTATGGCAAGCTTAGGTGTGTGCCGTTGGCAGAGCAGGAGACTCCCCGGCCGCCCAGTGCTGTTTTACTCATCGCTGCTTGCTGAATTGCTCAAATAAATTGAAATTTGATTTACCTTACCCACGATGTGTTGGGAATGATTTCTACCAGAACTAATTTATAACAGGTACCCCCATTCCAATGCCTAACAACCCTTTTGGTAAAGAAGTTATTCCTAATATCCAGCCTAAACCTCCCCTTGTTGTGTAATGACTGCATGGACACGAGCGTTCTTTGATGATCAGTGACTGCTGCTACTTCGTTGGTGACATAACTACATTATCTCTTACTAAGGGCCTAAATTCATCTTTCATATTGAGGGCATAACTTCATTATCCTCCTGCATCATCATACTGAGGACAGGCTCCCTTCTTATGCTATTTGCACCGTAGCAGTCCTTTTCCACTAACTATTCATTGGTCAACAACTTTGCCTGACAATAGCAACCACCCAGCAACTTTCATGCATTAACGGCTGGAGAACAATCCATTTGAGGTGGCAAGGCGTCTCCTCAATCACCCTTCTTTGTTCCTTCTGAACTCTTTACATTCCTGATGGCCTCATCCTTAAGAGTCCGATGTTATCACCAACCATGGGGCTTGTCGACCCCCATGTCCACACTCCCACATCTCCCCCATCTTTATTAACTTAAAAAAGCGCGATTAACACAAATTAAGAAAGCAAGATTAACACAAACTAAAACACAGAGAAGAACTACCAGGCATACTAAATCTATCTTTAACAAACTTTGAAACCACATCCCTGGGAGAGGCAGGCAGTGAGTGCTGCCCAGCTGCAGGGGGGCTCTGCCTGCCCCTCCAACTTCTGGAGTCCTTGTCTGTGGGTGCTGCATATGCCAGCGGGACCCTCCCATACGGTGTTTTTGGTTTGAGCTGGAGTCCAAACTGTGGAGGAGAGTGCTGTGATCATGTTAAGGCAGATGATGGAGCCGCTGGATGGACCCATCGTGCTGGCACCCATCTAGGACCGGCTCCTGTTAAAACACAAGCACAGCCTAGGCCCCAAGTTACTGACTTGCAGAGAACAGACTCCATCCTATTCTGAAGCACTACTTTAGGTAGGGAGGAAATTTCTTCCTGTAATGCCGAAAGAGCATCGGCTGTGGCGTTTTCAATAATTTCTAATGTGGCTGAGATATTTACGATAGCTTTTTCTAGTTCACTTATTTCCAGGGATGAAATCAACCACCTTACAAAACTATGGAATCCCATGGGTCTCATCATGAGGGGGTTATTCGAAACAGTACGTATTTGTCTGGACTGTTTCCGGAGGTGGTTCAGTGAATATACCCCTTCGAGGGCTAAGATAGCCCCCAATACAATGGCCCTTCCAATTTAAGGGTAAGCTTTTTCTAGCACGCCCATTTCCACATAGCCAATAGAATCCTTTTTGTAGCTTGCAAATTTGCACGAGAGAATTGAGGCCATGAGATCCTGAGTTCGTATCCTTTTTATCAGCACATATTGTGATACCTACACCACAGTCTCTAATTTTGCTAAAATTAAAAGTTCCTACGTATTCTGCCATACTACAGTTGTCAGGTTCCTGGGCTAAATAACTAAGTGGACCTGTACCTACGCATGGGGTTTTATTGTTTAAGCATCTGGTGTATACGTGAACATTTTTGCGTGGGTGTAGTTCAAATCTCTCCCCTAGATGTTCACGATCATCCTTGCCAAATCGACATGTTCCATTTCTTGGGTGCGCAAAGGTCAATGTCCAATTCATAATTCTAGGTTGCCTCTAGGCAGCAGTGTGCACACCCAACAGTCAGAAAGGTTGAAACTATCACTCACTGCCTGGGTGAGTTTCACATAGGTATTGTGCACCCACTGTTCGGTTTCCGTGACCAATAATACCGTTAAGACCGTGAGGAATGTAACCTTCCAGGTCACACCTGAGTAACCTTCCATGGGGTCTTGGGTGCCTTTTTCACTCTGGTGTGATGGATCCAGCCATTCTGTTCCTTGATTCTGATCGCTGTGAAAGAGGTAAGGAGTACCTAGAAAGGTCCTTCCCACTGTGGTTTCAAGGTCTTCTCTGCAAGAGACTTTACATACACGTAATCTCCAGGTTGTATATTGTACACTGGTCCATCTAACCCTCCACCCGGAGTTCCACTCACATGCTTTCCAATTTCATTAAGCTGTTTACTGAAGACCACCATATAGGAGGTCATATTTTCATCCCCAGCTTGCATGGATATTCCTCTTTGTATTACATATGATCATCCATATAAGATTTCAAAGGGGCTTAACCCTTCCTTTGCCCTTGGTCTAGTTCGTATACGCAAAAGGGCTAAAGGAAGAGACTGAGGCCAGGCCAAATTTGCGTCTTGTCCCAATTTCACAATTTGTTGTTTGATTAAGTGGTTCATTTTTTCTACTTGGCCACTCGACTGAGGGTGATATGTGGTATGAAGTAATTTGTTGTACCACTTTTGCCCCTTTCAGAGGATATAGTTGCTGAAACTCCAAAACGAGGTATTATTTCTTATATCTTAATTAGCTCCCGAGCCTTGGCTTTTCTAGTTGGGAATGCTTCTGGCCATCCTGAAAAGGTGTCAGTTAATAACAGTCAATACTGATACCTCCCTTTTCTTGGGAGTTCAAAAAAAAAAAAAAAATTTGCCACTGTTTGGAGCTTGATTACTTTTATACCTGCCTAACAATGGTATACAAATTAGGCCCTATCAATTTTCTATTTAAAAACTCTTATACTACTTCAGCTCCCCAGCATGTTTTATTATGTTCTCCAATTACCATTCAATTTAATATGGTATCACAGTTCTCCCATCATTTATTTACATTAAACCTGCAGGTAACATTTTCCGTTTACATCTTAGAATATTCTACTTCATTTTCTAAAACTTTTGTTAATGCCTGGTTTTCTGTTCCTGGTACTAGTGCCAGAATTTGACTCTCAGATGCCCGTTCTGCCACCCCTTTAGCTCCTGCGTCAGCCAATCTATTTCCCTTTTCAATATCAGTATCCCCTAGTTGATGTCCTTTAATGTCAACTTTAGTAGGCAGGTATACTGCTTGGAGTAATTTCAGTATCTCTTCTGCATGTTTAACTGAGGAAGATAAAAGTCCTCTCTCCTTCCAAATTGCCCTGTGTGCGTGCACCACACCAAAGGCATATTTCAAATCTGTCCAAATGTTTGCCAGCTCAAAAGCTCTTATCAAGGCAATGATATCCACCTTTTGGGCTGATGTTTGTTACCGCATATCCTGTGAGGCAAAGTCCCTGGCGGACGAAGCTGCTGCCATCTATATGCCAGTCCTCCGCATCTTCTAGGGGTGTATCCTTTAGGTCCGGTCAGCTGGAGTATACCGTGTCCATGGTCTTGATGCAATCATGAATGGGTAATCTGGAAACTCTGTTACTAAGGAAAGAGGCTGGGTTCACAGTATTAGTGCCGAAAAAAAATTTAGTAAACTAATAGTCCATTATACACATTCCTTTTCTTCTTCGTATTGCAACAGTGTCCCCTTTTCCCAAAGGGGACTTTCAAGCTTCAAGATCACAGGCTAGTTGTTTCCCAAATATGGTGGGGTTATTCTTGAACCCCTGTGGTAACACTGTCCAAGTAAGCTGAGTTTTCCGTCCCCTATTAGGATTTTCCCATTCAAAGGCAAAGAGTTTCTTCTGGCTTTCAGTTGCCACAGGCAGGCAGAAAAAGGCATCCTTTAAATCTAGTACCATGAACCAAACTTGACTGTTTTTTTCATTTTGTAATTCCAATCATTTTTCCCAATTTAAATTTCAAGCATTGCAAAAAATGCCTTTTCCTGTTGGCCAGCTGCTCCTATTACATTTACTGACTAATTAACACAGAGAAAGAAGCTCCCTTAACCAACAAAAAATTCAAACCTCTTTCTTCGTTTCCTAGCTTTATTTCAACCAGTGGACCTGCTAGGCTAGATGCCCCAGGTCCCCATCATTCCTGACTGTTGTAAGTTTATCCTGCAGCCTAAGACAATTTCTTTCTGATATCAAGGGCCGATTGCCCTAGAAAGAGGCTAGCCAATTGCCTCTGTTTGTTTTCTGAAGCCAAGTCCAAATTTTTTGTATGTTTTTTTTCTTTTTTTTTTTGCTCTTCATTGTATTTCAAAGTTGGTCCAAAAATTCAAAAATTCCATAGGGGTTTCTTTTGGACCTTGTTGGAACGGATTCTCAATTCCCAATAGCCAATTTAACCAGATTTTGGTATTTACATAATTTCTGGGGTGATTAGGGTCTCAGTGAGGGGGTCGGTCAGGGGAATGCAGTCGTTGACAGTTCCCTGAGCGGTCCCATTGGCAATCTGAGCTCACACAGGAACTCAGGTTGTTTTAAGAGTTAGCTGCTTTTCTGTTTCCATGACAACATCATGGTCCCTCTGCCCCAGAGGGCTCACACCCGTGATTTAGAGATCTCAGCCTTCGGGTTGAGGCAGAACTATTAACATTCCTACATCCTCTTTCTCTGCTCATTCAACTTCAGCTCTGTTAAATACTACATGCCACACAACCTTTAACACCTTCAACAATCCTTTTAACACTTCCTTTATCTTTCTCCAGCCTGTACTTTTCTAATGCCAGCACCAAAGGCTCAGTCAGGGGCCAACTTAATTCCATACCTTTTCCCTCCAAGATGCTGAAACAACATATCAGTATACAACATTTCATCCTGTTTTCCTTCTCTCCTCAAAAACATTAATAGCAAGACACTGTTATAGTCGATTGATCCATAAAGTGGCCATTTAGCTTATATAGTGGCCACCATTCATTGCAATACTTAGTGAAAGTCCTCTTGCTTTCTGTGCCCTCATTTCTAACAATATCCTTCCAATGTGCCAATATGCACCCAAGGAGGCTTTATTTAAAACGTCTTTGTTTTGGATATTACCCATTTCCTTGATTTCCCATTCCCTTTTATTTATTTATTTATTACTATTCCTTATTAGTTACTGTCCCTTGTTTCAATTTCCACGCAAACCTTTTTATTGCAGGTTTTTACTATCTTTTCCTAATTTTCTTCCCAAATGTCCCAATTCTCTGGGATTAAACTCTTCTTTCCACATACAAACTTTACTATTTCAGATTATTAATGAGCCCCGTTCCAATCATAAATCCACAGGACTTCGGGAAAACACCTGAAGCACTCAGCCTTCTGTCTTGTAGACAAACAATACCACCTTTTCCACAAAATTTACATTTCAACAGGACCGAATTTCAAGCCGAATGCTAATTTTTCTCATGCACTTTGTTAGTAAGCCCACACAAAACGAGGAATCACTTCTGTGTATCCGTCAATATGGGGGTTTAAAAGGTATTGAGGCCTAAATAAATTCGCTCTCCCCCTTCTTACCAAATTCCCAGGGCTCAAGCCCGAACCACCAAAGTGACTCTCCGTTCTACCGCTTTAATAATCAGTCAGCCCCCCTCCCCCGTGTTATAAATTAGTTTGGTAAAAATCATTCCCGACACATCGTGGGTAAGGTAGACCGAATTTTAATTTATTTGAGCAATTCAGCAAGCAGCGATAAATAAATCAGCGCTGGGCGGCCGGGGAGTCTCCTGCTCCGCCAACGGCGCACCCCCTAAGCCCACCAGAGTCTCGATTTATAGTCTTGTGGTTCCGGGTTTTTAGTGGCACATCCTGGTGTCTTCTTACACTGCAAGGCCTGTTGCTAGGGGGTCTTCGTCAGTCCTCTGGTGGTTGTGAGGATGAAGATCGTCGTCTTCCTCTGCGTTGGGGTCGTGACTTTGCTGCTGATATGTGTGTTCCCACGCAAGGGGGGGGGAATGCCATTGTGCCCCTTCCTCTTTTTTTTTTTGGAGCTGGTTTCTACTGCAATTGTTAACTTAACAGGAAATTCCTATACTTGTTTTTTTCCTTCAACAGGATATTGGGGGTATAAGCAGTTAATCGTTGAAAACCTTCCCATCAGCAATATTTAATGAACAAACAAGGCTTTACCCATTACAATCCCCCCTTTTTCTCTGTATCATTTTGTTCATTAAATCTATTTAGTTCTAATTGACTCAGGATTAATGTTTCCTCTAGTAGGGGTCTATCATTTATCGATTCGTACTTTGTCCTCATAAGCATCAGGTGAGCAGCCTCCAGTCTCCCTTTAACAATAGCTATGACTTTGTTAAGGATACAAGGACCAAACGTTAGTCCTAGGGTTAATAAAATCAGCGGGCCAGCTATTGTTGACAACAGAGTGGTGAGCCACGGCGAGTGATTATACCAGGACTCGTACCAGCTTTGTTGGGCCTCCCGCTCTCTTTTTCTCTTTTCCAATCCTTCTCGAAGTTTGGTCATGGTATCCCTCACAATTCCAGTATGGTCAGCATATACACAACATTCCTCCTTGAGTGCGGCGCACAACCCTCCTTGTTGTAAATACAATAAATCTAGTCCTCTGCGATTCTGTAATACTACTTCGGATAACGATCTTACAGATTTTTCTAAAGCACTGATAGATTTTTCAATTCTGGCTAAATCTTCATCCACAGCCGCTCTCAGAGAGGTGATCTCTTTTCCTTGTTTGATTAATGAGGCAACCCCTGTGCCTACCCCTGCACCCCCCCAAATTATTAGGGTAGCCACGGTCAATGTGGAAATTGGTTCCCGTTTTGTCAAATGGTGTTCTTGATTGATCTGATTGTCATACATAAAACTCTCTGGGTGGTAGAGTATCTTTGGAATAATTATTACTTGAACACAGAATTCTACAGACTCATCGAACAAGTCCAGGGATAGACAAGGGGTAACTCCCGTCTTTGAACATACCCACCTCGCATTCTCTGCAGGTAATAACCATTTCGCTGGTTTTTTTATACTTCCGACATTAGTTTGATTTGCACACAAGTGCATTTTATCGGGCGGGACTTGTCCCACGCATCTCCCCTTCCCAGTTACTTGGGTCATCGTTATGCCCTGACCCTCTTCCCCCACATACATTGCAAGGGATTAGATCCATTTATCCGCCGGGCCTTCTCATTGACCCCTACAGCTTCATAAAAGGGCGGCCTTACCCCATAACAGAGCCAGCACCGCTCAGTCAGATTAGGGCTGGTGGCGTTTAACAGCTGGTAGCTTACCTGCATTAATTTCCACAGGGAATTTTTCCCGTTGTCGTTCTCGAAACTCTGGACAGTAGGGTCATTATTAACAGTGACATTCCTGGTATTATTCTTGATACCCTCTCTATCCAAACTTGGGTTCAATACCGGGTTGGGTCCCATCGATTCAGGTTCCGGTGGTACAACCTCCTTTTTTATAAATATTAAACCTCCTCTATCGGCTCCAGGTTCCCAATATCTCACACCCCACGTTTTCCCTGTAAACCAGGCTGGGTCAGTTGGATTCGTTATATTAACATACAGTTGTTCACAATCTCCATAGGGCATTCGGATCCCTCCGCTCCAGTCTCGGCTCGGAGGCCTACATCCATAGGGTCCATATCCTACAGTTAGGAACTTATCCCTCCCTGCTCCAGGACTCCAATCTGAAGCAATTGTTTCACAACCCCAATAAGCACAATAGTAGGAGTTGGGATAATTGCAGTATCCCCTTCCTGGGTTCGAGCTAGGGCAGAAGTAGAAACCTATTTGGTTCAGACATGGACTTATGGGTGCCAGTTGACAAAGGGATGTGAGAAAACTGGGTGCACCCGCCGTAGTTACTTGTTTAATGATAGTTTGGTCCTCCCACCTAATTAAACTCCACCTAAAGGGCTGGTGCAAATATCCCCCGTCAGCTCCGGCTGGACAGGGGATATTCAGTAAGAGAGGTAGCACCAACATACACCAGAAGGGCAACGTCCATTTATAATTCTGGGGAGGTTGTTTCGAGTCACGGTGGGTACCAGGGCAGTTCATTCGGCCAGATCCCATTATCCAAAATAGAGGTGGGTACCACATAATCCGCCCCACCATTGTACCCCTCTGCCTCGCCCGCCTACTTGGTTGCCTCAAGCAGCGGGGTTTACTTTCTTCACGGCAGCAAGAGTAATCTTCAGGGGCCTAGGTACCGTCTTTCCTGTTCCAGCCACTCCCAGTCCCAGTTACTCACTCCTCCTTAGGCACGTTACCCTACTGATGTATGGGGTTTGGCACATTAAGGAATTTCCCCTCCCCTACTTCCCAGTTCCCATTTACAATGAACCTGTTTATTCCTTAGAGAGGGTTATGAGTCATACGATCGCGAATTCGCCCATCAGTCCCTTTTTGCAGGATCAGCTTCAAATCTCCAGGTCGGCTGGTCACTCTCCACCGCTCCTCTGGTATTGGTCCTTTAACTCGGCTGGCGTGAGTCCATCCTTTCTCTGCTGTCCGGATAGCTGTGTCTGTGGTAAGTAGAACAAGGTAGGGTCCTTCCCAACGAGGAGTTAAGGAGGCCTCTTTCCAGGATTTTATCAGAACCTGGTCTCCTGGTTTGATCCTGTGTATGGCCATCTCTAGAGGGGGGCGTTGTACCACTAATCCTTTTTCACGCAGCTGCCTCCTCCTAATCATAAGTGGTACTACATATGATTGTATTTGGGACTCTTCCAGCTGAGGGTGATCGGTTGGGAGCTCTAAATCATATGGCATCCCGTATAACATCTCAAAAGGGGAGATTCCTACATCTGCTCGGGGCTGGGTTCTTAGGTTTAGTAAAGCCAATGGAAGGCATTTTACCCATGAGGTTTTTGTTTCTATCATCAACTTGGTTAATTGTTTTTTTATTTCCCCATTCATCCTCTCTACCTTTCCCGAACTTTGTGGATGCCACGGGGTGTGATATTCCCATTTGGTCCCCAGAGAGGAGAGAGTGTTTCTGGCTAATTTTGAGACAAAATGCGGCCCCCTGTCGGAGTCTATTACCTCGATCGATCCATATCGAGGGATTATGTTCTCCAACAGTATCTTTACCACCGTCTGAGCTGTAGCTCGGGCTACTGGAAAGGCTTCCACGAAATGAGTTAGGTGGTCAACCATTACCAGTAAGTATTTATATCGTCCCACCTTTGGCAGCTCTGTGAAATCTATTTGAATTCTAGCAAATGGTCTATGGGCTAATTCTCTTCCCCCTAAAGGCCTCTCTCTTAGTTGTTGCTTATTTACTCTTTGGCAGATCATACATTCATTAACTATTCTCTTAGCGATATTGTATATACCAATACACATATACTTCGTAGCAAATTGGTCCACCAGCGCTTGAGTTCCCCAGTGAGTTTTTTCGTGGAAGTTCTGCATAACCCTCAGGGCCAAAGATTTCGGGAGAACCTCTCGGCCATCAGGGAGTTCCCATTTACCTTCAGTTATTTCCTTCACACCCATTTGAGTTAATTTGTCTTTCTCTTGCACAGTGAAGCTGAGGATGAAATGTTGTTCCCCATGGAGATGGCAGTAGCTATATCGAGGGTTGTTACATCTACAGTGCACTGCCTCTGTTCCATAATCCTTCCAACAATCATAACAGGGGAACTCGGTTAAATCCTTCCCACAAGATGGGCAATCTTTCTGATTCTCCTTGGTATATATCATCATCAGCGCTGCCCTTTTAGCTTCCTGATCAGCTAGGTTGTTTCCCCTAACTAGTGGATTCAATCCCTTTTGATGTCCTCTCAAATGTACTACTGCTATTCCTATTGGCCCTCTCAAAGCCTGCAAAATTTCAGTGATCAATTCCTGATGAATCAATCCCTTACCTTGAGAGTTTATTAGGCCCCTTTCTTCCCAAATTTTTCCAAAAGTATGCACTACCCCAAAAGCATACTTGGAATCAGTATATATGGTTCCAATTTTACCTTTTAACATTTGTAGGGCCCTTAATACTGCATATAGTTCGCATGCTTGGGCCGACCAACTGGGACTCAGAGGTCCTGACTCTATTACAAAGAAGTTTTCTCCATTGATAATTGCATATCCTGACTTCCTTTTTCCCTCGACCACCCTGGACGAACCATCCACAAACAGCTTCTCCCCTTCGGCCAGTTCCTCCTCCTCTAGATCTGGCCTAATTTTTGTCTGTTCTTCTATATTACGCAAGCAGTCGTGGGATATGTCTCCTTTTGGTTCCCCATATAAGAATTGCGCCGGGTTTTGTAGAGCTGTCGTTTCAAGCTCCAATTTAGGTGAGGAGATTAAGATGCCTTCATATTTCAGGAGCCGTGCATCAGTTATCCATTTGTCAGCCTTTTGCTGCAGGATCCCCCTTATATTGTGAGGTGACAATACTCTTAATTCGCCCCCAAAGGTGATTTTATGTGCTTCTTCCACCAAGAGCGCAGCCGCAACCACTGCCTGGAGACAGGTGGGCCATCCCCTACTCACAGGGTCTAAAAGTTTAGAAAGATATCCCACGGGTTTCTTTTTTCCCGCCCAGTCTTGAGTTAAGACCCCGAATGCTGTCCCCTCCTCTGTGTTAATAAATAGATAAAAGGGTCTCTTCACATCGGGTAAATTTAACACGGGAGCGTTCACTAAATCCATTTTTAAGTCTATCAGGCTTTGCTCATCGCTTTGGCTCCATTTCATTAATCCTTCCCCAACCAGTTTCTGATACAAAAACTTCACCTTACTACTATAATTTTCAATCCATTGCCGACAATATCCTAACAATCCCAGCAGCTGCCTAACTTGTCTTTTGCTTTTTGGCGCTTGTAGTGACAAAATCCCATTTACTTGTTCGGGGTCTAGTTTCTTAGTGCCTTTACTTAGCCAATGTCCTAAATATTTCACCTCTTCCTCCGTAAATTGTAATTTTGACTTTGATACTTTTAGTCCCTTTAAGCTCAAGAAGTTTAGTAGCTTGATACTTTCTGTTCTGACTGCCTCCTGACTCTCTCCTGCTAACAACAAATCATCCACATATTGGACTAAGGTTACTTCAGGATTCGGTTCATAGTTCTCTAATACTTGTTCTAATGCCTGACCAAATAGATTTGGTGATTCCGTGAATCCTTGGGGAAGCACAGTCCATCTTAATTGTTGTTTCCGATGGGTTACAGGGTCTTCCCACTCGAAAGCAAAATAATCCCTGCATTCCCTTTTTAAAGGACATGCCCAAAACGCATCTTTTAGGTCTATGACACTATACCATCTCTGCACTGGGGACAGCTGGCTTAGCAAAGTATGTGGGTTAGCTACTACAGGAAATCTGGTTATTGTTCTTTTATTGACTTCTCTCAAATCTTGGACTAGTCGATAAGAGCCATCCGGTTTCTCGATAGGTAATATAGGAGTGTTATGAGGTGACATGCAAGGCTCCAGTAATCCCTGTTGTAGTAACCTCTTGATTACTGGGTGCAGCCCCTCCCTGCCTTCTTGAGACATTGGGTATTGTTTTACCCTGATAGGAGTCTCAGGATTCCTGATAGTGACTTCAAAGGGACTAATATTTAAGCGGCTTACTGATTCGGGGGAATACCATACCTCGGGATTTACTTTTGCCTCATCCTCTACTGTGAGGGCATATAATTTAACTTCAATCCCTTTATTTTTCACCTCCAAATTAATTTTTTTTCTTAACCATTAAGTCTCTTCCCAACAGGTTATATTCAGCTTCTGGTACTAATAAAAAGGATCCTGTGCAACTTTGGGCTGGGGTCTCTATTTCCACCCCTTTTATTACTGAGACCCTAAAGGGCTCTCCTTTTGCTCCTATCACCTGTAATTTCTCCGAGGAAGGTTGACATCCCCGGGGTACCATTTGGACAGTCGATCTTTCTGCCCCAGAGTCCACAAGGAACTCCACTTCTTGATGCTGGGGACCTAACTTCAATTTTATCAAGGGCTCCGTTATACCAGAAGTCCCCAGCAGATGGAGCCCCTGACTCCCCTAATCTTCTTTAAACATTCGCTCGTCTTGTAAGCGTTTTCTGCAGTCCTTTTTCACATGTCCCTTCTTTTGGCAATAAAAACATTCTATCTGTCTTAGATCCCTCTGATCCCTCTGGCTCCTCGGGGGTCTTTTTCGTGGTAGCGGAACACCCATCGGGCGAGGGGGGGACCCTTTTTGTCCTTCCCGGACCGCTGCCACTAGAATCCTGGCCTGCCTTTTTGAGTCTCTTCTTCTCTGCGCGCATATACCTTCTGAGCTTCTCTCAGCAGTTCATCCATCCCTCTATCCTGCCAATCCTCTAATTTTTCTAATTTCCGCCTGATATCCCCCCATGATTTTGCCACAAATTGCGTTTTTAACAGGGCCTGTCCCACCGGTGTACCAGGGTCCAGTCCCGAATAAAGCTGGAGATTCTTCCTTAATCTCTCCAGCCATTCTGTGGGAGTTTCATCCTTCTTCTGATATTCACTAAAGGCCTTATTTATATTTTGTCCTCTAGGGACTGACTCCCTTATACCTTGTACAATAATAGTCCTTAAATCCTGCATATGAACCCTATCTTGTTCATTTTGGTTATTCCAGTTAGGCCTCTGTAGGGGCCATTTAAGGTCTCCCGCAGGACCCTGCTGGTGTTGCTGGTCCCAGATTTGCATTCCAGCCCTCCGGATCATGTTCCTCTCTTCTGCAGTGAATAATATACCTAAAATGGCCTGGAGTTCTTCCCAGGTGTAAACATTAGGCCCCAAGAACTGGTCTACTCGCTCAGAGACTCCAAGAGGATCTTCTAATAGATTTCCCATTTCCTTCTTGAATTCTCTGACGTCTCCCGTATTTAGGGGGATGGAGACATATCCCATGCTGGGCTGGGGCCCTCCCATTGCAATCTCTCTTAGGGGATATAGTCTACCCCCATCTTCTCGATTTCTAGTTTGGCTCCGAGTTACCCGTCTAGTACTCCGAGGGGTGTCCGTGGTCAAATCAGAATCAGTATGGTAATTCGGAGCCGTAGGGGGAGTTGGAGGTGGAGAAGGAGATAAATAAGGGGGGGGTGAAAGTGGGACTTCCTCCTCACTTCGTTCATTCCTTTTCCTCCCCCCTTTTTCTTTTAATGGGTACAAATTGGCTCGGGTCTCAGATCCTATCCATAAGTGTGCATACTCACTCTCCTCTAGGCTGAAAGGCTCCTTCGAATTCACATAAATGTTTAGAGCCTGACAGATCCAATCCTCAAGGGATCCAAACACTGGCCAATATAATGGGTCACTCCTAATTCGCTTCCCACCCCAAACTTCCATACAATAATGTATCATCTTAACTTTGTCCTTACCCCGCCTAGAGGGGTAATCATTCCAATGTTTAATCATTAACCCTAACGGGCTTTCCGGTGGTATCGGGGGCAACCTAACCTTAGGTTCCGACCCACCCATGGGACCAGAAGACTTGCTCTTCTTCTGTCCCATCTTCCAGAGTGCCTTCACACGCACACACAGACTTCACCTCCCGTTCGTGGCCCAGTCCCTCGCGGGAGGTGGGAACCGCACTACCAGGGAGTCCGCACTCGCTTCGTCCTTGATTGGACGTCTCACACAGGCACACTCTGGGATTCCCAACCCCAACCGAACGGATAACCGGCCTATACTTACTCACTCCTGATTCTTCGTTCGGAGCTTCGTGCACAAAGATTAAGGGGTTACCGGTTGTTTATTTACTTATTGCTGGAACTTTAGGTTCGTCGGTAGAGGTGCGTTGGCTTGGGGACCTCCAGACAGGGACCGCAGAATCAGCGGGGCGCGCCTCCCCTGGGAGGGATCCAGCCAAGCTACCACTATCCGAGTCACGGCACCAATTTGTTATAAATTAGTTCTGGTAGAAATCATTCCCAACACATCGTGGGTAAGGTAGACCGAATTTCTATTTATTTGAGCAATTCAGCAAGCAGCGATAAATAAATCAGTGTTGGGCGGCCGGGGAGTCTCCTGCTCCGCCAACGGCGCACCCCCTAAGCCCACCAGAGTCTCGATTTATAGTCTTGTGGTTCCGGGTTTTTAGTGGCACATCCTGGTGTCTTCTTACACTGCAAGGCCTGTTGCTAAGGGGTCTTCGTCAGTCCTCTGGTGGTTGTGAGGATGAAGATCGTCGTCTTCCTCTGCGTTGGGGTCGTGACTTTGCTGCTGATATGTGTGTTCCCACGCAAGGGGGGGGGAATGCCATTGTGCCCCTTCCTCTTTTTTTTTTTGGAGCTGGTTTCTACTGCAATTGTTAACTTAACAGGAAATTCCTATACTTGTTTTTTTCCTTCAACAGGATATTGGGGGTATAAGCAGTTAATCGTTGAAAACCTTCCCATCAGCAATATTTAATGAACAAACAAGGCTTTACCCATTACACCCCGATACTTGGGAAACTGACCAAACACCACTGCGAATATACCCGAACTTCTAAACTGTTACTTAGATAATGCTCCCACCTTCCTCCTTGACACAGTCAAAACATTTAAGAACGAAATAGGATTACAAGATGCACCGCCGGGCCCGTATACTGGGCACCACCAATCAAAACTTGGATAAAACAGCAGTTCTCTTCGGTCTGTCATGCACTTCATTCGTCTCCGGCCACTCTCCTCGTGGAGAATACGGAACCACGGATCAGAACTACGCACTCACTTTGCAGCGATGCTGTGTCTCACTCACAACACAATCACGCAATCGCACAGAGAGGACCCTTCAACTTCTCGCTCATACCACAAGAATATATCACTTAAAACAATAACCAAGCTTGTTTGTATCGTCTCCGGCCGTGTTCCTCGTGGAGTAATTCACTTCACAACAATACTTTGTCTCAAACACATACACAAATGCTTTCAACACAAAATTCCTGGACATTTAAGAATAAGACACACAATTATTAACACTCTAATTAGTATCCCTCCAGCAGCTGCAAATATTACCCAGATAACCTTGTCACAATTTTGAGAGGCCCGCTTACACTTCTCCTGCTTCTTATACAGTCATGAGCAGGTCCGTCCTGGCTCCCAAAACCGAGATGCAGCGGTAACCTCGGATTTGCTCGATCTACTCCCAAGATTGCTAGTGACCACTCTATTGGTCAGCAAATCCCCCTTGACTCTATCAGTCACCAAATCTCGCTTGACCGCTCTATCGGTCAGCCTGTAGGGTA
Organism: Anser cygnoides; assembly: GCF_040182565.1. Classification (NCBI taxonomy): domain Eukaryota; kingdom Metazoa; phylum Chordata; class Aves; order Anseriformes; family Anatidae; genus Anser; species Anser cygnoides. The sequence goes on from NC_089911.1 coordinate 3,337,645, forward strand.
CCCTCCTCCCTTACGGGGACTATGCTGCACACCAGATGTCTCTGCGCGATTTACCAGTTGCCCCAGCCACGTGTACGACTTACAGGCCCTTCCTGTACTGTAAAACATACCGTTTGTCCGCAGCTTCAGGAGGTCTTTGTTATGTCCTTTGGTGAGCGGCTGAGAGTGGAGGCTCCTCCGAGGAAAATACTCAGGGTGCACCTAGGGGCGTCCGCTCCGCAGTCGATCCCACAGCTGAGCAGAGCGTCTCCTGCCTGGCTCGCCAAACTGACTTGCAGAAAACGGACTCCACAATCAGTAAGATTGTAAAGTAGGTATGTTTATTCAGCACTGGGTGGCACGGGGGGTAGTCCCGCCAAAGTCGTGCGCGCCTGATGCGGTAACTTGCCTTGGTTATATACAGTAAAGAGTTACATATGCATGAAGTTTCCCAGTACGCCTATACATATGCATAACCTGCCCCCCCCCCCGCTTCGTATTAAAATTAGTCATTTCCATAAACTCCCATCTGCACTTGCACAGTGTATTCTGGTGGTGGTCATCGGGGGTCGTGGGGTTGAAGATTGATGACTCTTCCTCGTCACCGCAAGTTGACCTCTTGTCTCTGCGCAGACTCAGTTGCTCCTTGGCTCTTGTCCATCCGCAGGACCAGTTTCTACCAGTTTCTTAAGATAGGCTCACACTCCTATTAGGAGACTGACCTTAGTAAGGGGCCCAAGGCTTCCTGCTTTAGTTAATTTGCACAATGCACCATAAGACACTAAATAGCATCCTAGTTTAATGCCGTCAGCGCTCTCTCTCTACTTGATAAGATTCTCCTAACTCCCTCTCTCATTATTAAAGTGTAGGGCCCTTCCCAATGATTGATGCTTTAATTTTTTACCATGACCTGTGCCCTTTCTTTAACTGAGTTTCTCCCTGATCTCCCTCCCTCCCCAGTTGGTTGGTCTCCCACCCTCCCTCCCTCCCAGGTCGGCCTCCCAGATCTGCCCCCCTTCCTCCCAGGTCTCCCCACTTCTCTCTCTCCCTCCCTCCCTCCCTCCCTCCCAGGTCTCCCTTCCTCCCAGGTCTCCCTGTCTCTCTCCCTCCCTGCTTCCCTCCCAGGTCTCCCTGTCTTCCTCACTCCCTCCCTCCCTCCCTCCCTTCCAGGTCTCCCTGTTTGCCTCCCTCCCTCCCAGGTCTCCCTGTCTCCCTCCCTCCCAGATCTCCCTGTCTCCCTCCCAGGTCTCCTGTTTTCCTCCCTCCCAGGTCTCCCTGTCTCCCATGCTCCCTACCTTCCAAGTCTCCCTCCCTCCTTCTCTACCATCCTCCCATGGCTCCCTCCTTCTCTCCCTGTCTCCCTCCCTCCCAGGTGTCCCAGGTCTCCCTCCCTCCCAGGTCTCCCTGTCTCCCTCCCTCTCTCCCAGTTTCCCTCCTTCCCTTCCTCCCAGGTCTCTCTCCCAGGTCTCCCTGTCTCCCTCTCCCTCCCAGGTCTCCCTCTCTCCCTCCCCCCCTCCATCCCTCCCAGGTCTCCCTGACTCCCTCCCTCCCTCCCAGGTCTCCCTGTCACCTACTCTCCCAGGTCTCCCGGTCTCCCTCCCTCCCTCCCAGGTCTCCCTCCCTCCCTCCCTCCCACATCTCCCGGTTTCCCTCCTTCCCTTCCTCCCAGGTCTCCCTGTATCTCTCCCTTTCCCCCTCCCAGGTCTCCCTCCCTCCCCGGTCTCCGTGACTTCCTCTCTCCCTCCCAGGTCTCCCTGACTCCCTCCCTCCCTCCCAGGTCTCCATGTCTGTGGGAAAGTAATTCGCAGGTGGCTTTGCACTGTTTCACACGTCCCTGAATTTGAGATAACGAGGAAATAAGCGGTAGAAGCAAAAACTTGAGCAAGGTCAACATAAATTAACTTGGCTGCAGTGTTAAGGATGAGCTTTGCGCAGTGGCCAATTGCTGGCTGGCTCGAGGTACGTCTGAGGATCTCTAACCAATTGTATGACAGATTCGGGTGCGTGGACAGCGCATGGGGCTATGGGGAAAGTATATGTAGTGGTGAAAAATGGCAGTAAAGGCCTTCTGTTCAAGAGCCATCAGGAGTCCATGTCTTTCATCCCTTCAGATGGTGACCCTGACGTGATCAGGAAAAGAGCAGCACTGAGAGAAGTGTCTGAAGGGACCCCAGCCGAACGACAAGCTGGCGCCACCACGGCTTTGATCCCGGGACATCACCTCAGGAAGGAGGTGAGCAGCTGGGGCATTGACTATGGGAGCTCATCTATCGCCTGAGGAGGAGGCGATAGCTGTTACTGACTCAACTCCTGGTAAAAAGAGGAGTGAAACATGACCCACATAAAGTGAAACTATTGCCAAAGTTCTTACAAAAGAATGGGGCCCCATCGACAGTTTTGGTGGTGTTTGATTAAAATACTTGGGAAAATGCTGGGACAACTCTATGGGATGCTGCCTCGCGGGGAGATACAACAGCTGCTGAGGTGACGACGACCTGGCGCTTAGCGACTGAGACACTGAGATCATGGCAAGCGGAAAAAAGTGTACAGACTGCAGTCGCTCAGGCTACGCAGGCAGGTGAAATAAAAAGTGGTGACTGCGTGCCGCCAGAGGAAGTAAACCTGACAGACTTGGGAATAGGGGCAGAGACAATATCCCAACTCATGGCGGCCATCAGCGCTGCCATCACCGCCCGCCCGCCCCGCTGTCAGCTCCGGGCACCCGCCGCCGGCTGCTGCGTTCCTCAGGTTCGAGCACCTGCCCGCCCGCACCGGGCGCTGCCATGTTCCCCCCTGCTGCTGTGCCCAGGGCCAATGCCCGCCGCCGCTGCTGCCCCCCCCCGCCCCGGGCCGGCCTCCCCTCAGCCTGCCGGCACCTCTGCTGGTGCTGTGGGTGGATCCCCTGAAAAGGCAGCCATAGATCTCAGCAGTGAAAACGAGAAACTCAATAAATCCCAGCAGCTGAAAAAAGTTTTCAAAGAATGTGGTGCTGTAGGGGTTTTATTCCATGTTGGAATTTCATCAGTATCTCTAGGAATCTTCTACCTGGCTGTGTCAAGGGGAGTGGATATGACTGCAGTTCTCTTCAAACTTGGTTTCAGTGAATCACAGAATCACAGAATCATCTAGGTTGGAAGAGACCTCCAAGATCACCTAGTCCAACCTCTGACCTAACACTAACAAGTCCTCCACTAAACCATAAATCGTTGCAATCTAAAAGGGCTGCTGGTACAAGCACATTTATGTTGGCATATGCTATTCACAAATTGTTTGCTCCAGTACGAATCAGGATTACTATAGTCTCTGCCATTTATTGTCCGATACTGCCGGAAGATTGCTTTCTTCAAACCTCCTACCCCAAATCTGTGATAACTTACTGTTTTTTACTCGCCCAACATGGGGCTCAAGGAATTTGAGATAAGGATGATAGCTGAGAGAAGTAATGGGCAAAACATGGACTGGATTTTTTTATTATTTCTTTTTTTTATGAATGTAATAGTTGTGAAGAATTTAAGAAAGCAGCAATTGTGAGGAGTATGTTTCATATTAGTGTGGTGAAGGGACGAGGGGTGGTGTGTGTGTAAATTGTCCACCTCGTCGGTGTTGTGATGATGTTATGTTTATTTTGGTGTGGGGAATTCTTTTTCTTTTTGATGTAAGTGAAGATTGTGAAGATTGTGATAATTGTAAAGTAAGAGTATATTGGAATGTAGTGGGTTTACATGGCAAGCTTTTGGTAGCAGGGGACCTTAGGGGTGGCTTATGTGAGAAGAATCTAGAAGCTGCCCCATGTTAGGTAAGGGCCCCAGTGCTGACCAGAGCCGAGACAATAAGTGATGTTGTTTGAGCCTCTGTGAGAGCAGATTTAAGAAAGAGGAAAAAAAAAAGGAAAAAAACGCTGCACCACACAGCAGCTGGGAGAGTGAGAGGAGTGAGAAACAGCCTTGCAGGTGCCAAGGTCAGTGAAGGAGGAGGGGGAGAGGTGCTCCAGGCACCGGAGCAGAAGCCCCCTGCGGCCTGTGGTGAGGACCATGGTGAAGCAGGTTGTCCCACGCAGCCCATGGAGTACCACGGTGGAGCAGGGTTCCGCGCTGCAGCCCCGCTGCCACAGTTGCCACCGTGGGCACCCTTTCAGCAAGAACCAGAGGGAGTGCCGGAGTGGATGTCTCCATAGTAACAGACACCACGTTGTGGGGTACTCACGTTCATTAAATTCCATTGAACATCAAAGGACCAATTGGGAATGACTGCAGCGTATTGCTGCTAGGACAATCAAGTACAACTTTGACCGGATTGTTTGTTTTGCTGGGGATAATTGATGCAGATTATAATGGACAAATCCAAGCTATGGCTTGGACACCGTCTCCACCATTGTCAATAACAAAGGGAACTAGAATTGCTCAATTTATTCTTTACGAGCAGTAGTCTGCAGGACTTGGTTCAAGAACAACTCCAACAAGGACATATTGTTCCGACAAACAGCCCATGGAATTCACCAGTGTTTGTCACCAAGAAGAAGAGTGGGAAATGGAGATTACTGCATGATTTGTGACGAATCAATGCAGTGATCGAGGACATGGGCTCCTTGCAGCCAGAAAACAAACAAACAAAAAAAACAGAGAGAAAAAAAAGAAAAAAAAAGAAAAAAAGAAAAAAGAAAAAACAGGAAAAAAATAAAACAAAGCAAAAAAAAAAACAGTACCTTTGAATATTGTATCTGACTCACAATATGCTGTAGGTGTCGCTCAGCGCATTGAGAGGGCACATTTGAGACATGTCCCAAAGGAAAACTTGTTTCTAAAATTTAAAGAGCTGTTATTTTTGGTAGAGCAGCAAGTGCACCCATATTGTATTATTCACATGCAAAGCCACACCATGTCACCCGGTATTTTTGCAGAGGGTAACACACACGCTGACCAGCTAACTAATATGACCCTGACTGCCCCCGTGCCTAAGGTGCTGGAGCAAGCACGGTTATCCCATGCCTTTTTCCATCAATCTGCCAAAGTCTTGGCGAAACAATTCGCTATATCGATCACTGATGCCAAATTGATTGTCCAAACATGTCCTGACTGTCAACAACATGTTTCGACCCTGTCTTTAATTGTAAACCCTAGATGTCTACGGTCCCTACAGTTATGGCAGACCGACATAACGCATATTCCAGAATTTGGTCACTTGAAATATGTTCACGTATTGGTAGATACTTTCTCCCATGCTATTTGGGTGACAGCTGCAGTGGGTGAAACTAGTCGCCATGTCCAGGCTCACTTCCATGTTGCTTTCGCAGCGCTAGGCATCCCAAAGGAAATAAAAACCGACAATGGCCCCGTCTATGGTAGTCACTCCCTTCAAACCTTTTTTCGAACTTGGGGTATCTGACACATCACAGGCATTCCTCATTCCCCCATGGGCCAAGCCATTGCTGAGCGCACACATCGCACCTTGAAAACACTGCCAAATAAACAAAAAGGGGGAGACACCCAGGAAACACCACAGAACAGGTTGGGAAAGGCACTTTACGTAATGAATCACCTATCATTACCCTTTCCTCACGAAGAGGTACCGCCCATAGTAAAACATTACAAAAATATGAATTCCGTGCTGTCACAGGTGCCACAGTCAGAGCAGGCCTTAGTAATAGTAAAAAATTTAAATATAGGTCTTTGGGAGGGACCCCCAGCCTCTAATAACTTGGGGTCGAGGGTATGCTTGTGTCTCCACAGGTCACGGACCAAGATGGGTACCAGCAAGGGGGGTAAGGCCATGGTTGGCCTCCTCACAATCACCGCTGTCATCGGTTATTGCCAACCCTGGGTCTCCATCCAACGACGCCGCAACATCTGAGTCACCCTCGCCAACATGACAGGACAAGAAGCGATGTGCCTGTCCCTGGCTAGTGCTAAAGACCCGTTTACGACAGGTCTGGTGGGGAACCTGGCAGATAACAAAGACTGGACTGTCTACTTCCGCAAGCGCCCCTAGAGCCACAGGAATTAGATATCCTGGGAAGTGTAACAGCAACAGTATGTGTAATGTTCAATTACATGGGCAAAAAACAAACCATGAAAAAAATGGTCAACGCCACACTTGCTCCTTATTGCAGTGCATCAGTTTGGTGTAATTATACAAAACTATAATAGCATCCTTCCTTGCGCCAGGAGCCACTCTGCTCGGCTGTGGGATCGACTGTGGAGCGGACGCCCCTAGGTGCACCCCGAGCATTTCCCTCAGAGGGGCCTCCACTTTCAGCCACTCACCGCGGAAGTAGACAAGGACTCCCAGGACTCCCTCCCTCCCAGGTCTTCCTCCCAGGTCTCCCTGTCTCCCTTCCTCCCTCCCTGGTCATCCTCATTGCCTCCCTGTCTCCCTCCCTCCCTCTCTCCCTCCCTCCCTCCCAGGTCTCCCTGTCACCCAGGTCTCCCTGTCTCCCTCGCTCCTACCTTTCCAAGTCTCCCAGGTCTCCCGCCCTTCCTCCCAGATCTCCCTGTCTCCCTCCATTCCTCCCCTCCCAAGTCTCCCAGGCCTCCCTCCCTCCCAGGTCTCCCTGTATCCCTCTGTCCTTCCCTCCCTCCCAGGTCGCCCTGATTTCCTCCCTCCTTCCCTCCCTCCCAGGTCTCCCGCCCAGGTCTCCCAGGTCTGCCTGTCTCCAAGGTCTCACTGTCTCCCTTCCTCCCAGGTCTCCCTCCCTCCTTCCCTACCTTCCTCCCAGGTATCCCGGTCTCTCACCCTCCCTCCCTCCCTCCCTCCCTCCCAGGTCTCTCTACCTCCCTCCCAGGTCTCCCGGTCTCCCTCTGCCCCTCCCTCCCAGGTCTCCCGGTCTCCCTCCTTACCTCTCTCCCTCCTAGCTATCCATGTATCCCTTTCTCCCTCTCTCCCAGGTCTTCTTCCCTCCCAGGTCTCCCTCCAACCCTCCATCCCTCCCCTCCAAAGTCTCCCAGATCTCCCTCCTGCCCAGGAATCCCTCTCTCTCTCCCTCCCTCCCGCCATCCCAGGTCTCCCTGCCACCAACTCTCCCAGGTCTCCCGGTCTCCCTCCCTCCCTCCCTCCCAGGTCTCCCTTCCTCCCTCCCAGGTCTCCCTGTCTCTCCCTCCCTATCTCTCTCCCTCCTTGTCTCCCTCCCTCCCTCCCGCCCAGGTCTCCCTCCCTCCCTCCCTCCCATGTTTATCTCTCTCCCTCCCAGGTCTCCTTGTGTCCGTCCTTCCCAGGTCACCCTCCCTCCTTCCCAGGTCTCCCTCTCTCCCTCCGTCTCTCTCTCCCTCCCAGGTCTGCTTCTCTCCCTCCCTCCCTCCCTCCCTCCCTCCCCCCCTCCCTCCCTGCCAGGTCTCCCTGTCTCTCTCGCGCCCTCCCTCCCAGGTCTACATGAGTCCCTCCCTCCCTCCATCCCAGGTCTCCCCGCCTCCCTCTCTCCCTCCCAGGTCTCCCTATCTCCATCCATCCCTCCCTCCCAGGTCTCCTGCACTCCCTCCCAGGTCTCCCTGTCTGCCTCCATTCCTGCCCTCTCAAGTCTCCCAGGCCAATCTCCCTCCCAGGTCTCCCTGTGTCGCTCTCTCCTTCCCTCCCTCCCAGGTCTCCCTGTCCCCCTCCCACCCAGGTATCCCGGTCTCCCTGATTCCCTCCCTCTCTCCCTCCATCCCTCCCTCCCTCCCATGTCTCTAACCCTACTTCTTATGTCTCCATCCCTCCCTCCCTCCCAGCTCTCCCTGTCTCCCAGCTCTCGCTGTCTCCCTCCCTCCCTCCCTCCCAACAAGGTCTCTCTGTCTCCCTCCCTCCCTGCCTTCCAGGTCTCCCTGTTTCCCTCCCTTCTTCCCTCCCTGCCAGGTCTCCCTACCTCCCAGGTCTCCCTCTCTCCCGCCTTCCTTCCCTCCCTCCCAGCTCTCCTTGTCTCCCTTGCTCCCTCCCTCTCAGGTCTCACAGGTCTCCCTCTTTCCCAGGTCTCCCTCCCTCCCTCCCAGGTCTCCTTCCCATATCTCCCTCCCATATCGCTCCCTTCCTCCCTCCCAGGTCTCCTTGTATCCCTCCCACCCTCCCAGGTCTCCTTGTCTCCTTCCCTCCCTCCCAGGTCTCCCTGAACCTCTCACTCCCAGGTCTCTGTTCCTCCCTACCTCCCAGGTCTCCCAGTCTCCCTGACTCTATCCTTCTCTCCCTGGTGTCCCACTCTCCCTGTCTCCCTCCCTCCCAGGTCTCCCTTCCTCCCTCCCAGGTCTCCCTGTCTCTCTCCCTCCCTCTCTCTCTCCCTCCTTGTCTCCCTCCCTCCCACCCAGGTCTCCCTCCCTCCCTCCCTCCCTCCCTCCCTCCTTCACCTCCCATGTTTACCTCTCTCCCTCCCAGGTCTCCTTGTGTCCGTCCTTCCCAGGTCACCCTCCCTCCCTGCCAGGTCTTCCTCTCTCCCTCCCTACCTACCTCCCTCCCTGCCAGGTCTCCCTGTCTCCCTCCCTCCCTCTGAGGTCTCCAGGTCTCCCTGACTCCCTCCCTCCCTCCCTGGTCTACCTGTCACTCTCCCACTACAAGAGATATCCCTGTCTCCTTCCCAGGTCTCTGTCCACCCCCCTCTCTCCCTCCCTCCCAGGTTTCCCCGCCTCCCTCCCTCCCTCCCAGGTCTCCCTCCCTCCCAGGTCTCCTTGTCTCCCTCCCTCCCTCCCGCCCAGGTCTCTCTGTCTCCCTCCCTCCCTGCCTTCAAAGGTCCCTGTTTCCCTCCCTCCTTCGATTTCTGCCAGGTCTCCCTACCTCCCAGGTCTCCCTCTCTCCCGCCTTCCTTCCCTCCCTCCCAGCTCTCCTTGTCTCCCTTGCTCCCTCCCTCTCAGGTCTCCCAGTTCTCTCTCCCTCACAGGTTTCCCTCCCTCCCAGGTCTCCCTCCCATATCTCCCTGTATCGCTCCCTTCCTCCCTCCCAGGTCTCCCTGTCACCCTCCCTCCCTCCAAGGTCTCCCTTTCTCCCTCCGTCTCTCTCTCCCTCCCAGGTCTGCTTCTCTCCCTCCCTCCCTCCCAAGTCTCCCTGTCTCCCTCCCTCCCTCTGAGGTCTCCAGGTCTCCCTGACTCCCTCCCTCCCTCCCTGGTCTACCTGTCACTCTTCCACTATAAGAGATATCCCTGTCTCCCTCCCAGGTCTCTCTGTCCACCTCCCTCTCTCCCTCGCTCCCAGGTATCCCGGTCTACCTGTCTCCCTCCCTCCCTCTCTCTCTCCCTCCCTCCCAGGTCTCCTTGTCTCCCTCCCTCACTCTCAGGTCTCACTGTCTCCCTCCCTCCCTGCCTTCCAGGTCTCCTTGTTTCCCTCTCTTCTTCCCTCCCTGCCAGGTCTCCCTACCTCCCAGGTCTCCCTCTCTCCCGCCTTCCTTCCCTCCCTCCCAGCTCTCATTGTCTCTCTTGCTCCCTCCCTCTCAGGTCTCCCAGGTCTACCTCTCTCCCAGGTCTCCCTCCCTCCCAGGTCTCCCTGTAACCCTCCCTCCTTCCCAGGTCTCCTTGTCTCCCTTCCTCCCTCCCAGGTCTCCCTGCCTCCCTACCTCCCAGGTCTCCCAGTCTCCCTGACTCTATCCTTCTCTCCCTGGTGTCCCACTCTCCCTGTCTCCCTCCCTCCCAGGTCTCCCTTCCTCCCTCCCAGGTCTCCCTGTCTCTCTCCCTCCCTATCTCTCTCCCTCCTTGTCTCCCTCCCTCCCTGCCGCCCAGGTCTCCCTCCCTCCCATGTTTATCTCTCTCCCTCCCAGGTCTCCTTGTGTCCGTCCTTCCCAGGTCACCCTCCCTCCCTCCCAGGTCTCCCTCTCTCCCTCCGTCTCTCTCTCCCTCCCAGGTCTGCTTCTCTCCCTCCCTCCCTCCCTCCCAAGTCTCCCTGTCTCCCTCCCTCCCTCTGAGGTCTCCAGGTCTCCCTGACTCCCTCCCTCCCTCCCAGGTCTCCCTGTCTCTCTCCCTCCCTCCCTCCCTCCCTCCCTCCCAGTTCTCCCTATCTCCCTCCATCCCTCCCTCCCAGGTCTCTGTTTCTCCCTCTCCCCCTCCAAGGTCTCCCTGTCACCTTCCCTCCCAGGTTTCCCTGTCTCCCTCCCTCCCTCCCCCCCTCCCTCCCTGCCCGGTCTCCCTGTATCTCTCGCGCCCTCCCTCCCAGGTCTACCTGACTCCCTTCCTCCCTCCATCCCAGGTCTACCTGTCTTCCTCCCTCCGTCACTCCCTTCCTCCCAGGACTCCCTGTCTCTCTCCCTCCTTGTCTCCCTCACTCCTTCTCACGTCTCCCTGACTTCCTCACTCCCTCTCTCCCTCCCAGTTCTTCTTGTCTCCCTCCCTTCCTCTGTGTTTCCCTCCCTCTCAGGTCTCCCTGTCGCCCAGGTCTCCCTGTCTCCCTTGCTCCCACCTTTTCAAGTCTCCCAGTTCTCCCTCCCTCCCTCCCTCCCTCCCAGGTCTCCTGCACTCCCTCCCAGGTCTCCCTGTCTCCCTCCATTCCTGCCCTCCCAAGTCTCCCAGGCCAATCTCCCTCCCAGGTCTCCCTGTGTCGCTCTCTCCTTCCCTCCCTCCTAGGTCTCCCTGTTGTCCTCCCTAGCTCCTTCCCTCCCTCCCAGGTCTCCTTCCAAGGTCTCCCAGGTATGCCTGTCTCGCAGGTCTCCCTGTCTCCCTCCCTCCAAGGTCTCGCTGTCTTCCACCCTCCCTCCCTCCCTCCCAGGTCTCTCTACCTCTCTTCCAGGTATCCCGGTCTCCCTCCACCCCTCCGTCCCAGGTCTCCCGGTCTCCCAGTCTCCCTCCCTCCCTCCCAGGTCTCCCGGTCTACCTCCTCACCTCACTCTCTCCTAGGTATCCCTGTATCCCTTACTCCCTCCCTCCCTCCCTCCCTCCCTCCCAGGTCTCCCTCCCTCCCTCCCTCCGAGGTCTCCCGGTCTACCTCCTCACCTCCCTCTCTCCTAGGTATCCCTGTATCCCTTTCTCCCTCCCTCCCAGGTCTCCTTGTGTCCCTCCGTCTCTCCTTCCCTCCCAGGTCTTACTGTCTCCCTCCCTCCCTGCCTCCCAGGTCTCCCTGTTTCCCTCCCTTCTTCCCTCCCTGCCAGGTCTCCCTACCACCCAGGTCTCCCTCTCTCCCGCCTTCCTTCCCTCCCTCCGAGCTCTCCTTGTCTCCCTTGCTCCCTCCCTCTCAGGCCTCCCAGGTCTCCCTCTCTCCCAGGTCTCCCTCCCTCCCAGGTCTCCCTCCCATATCTCCCTCCCATTTTGCTCCCTTCCTCCCTCCCAGGTCTCCCTATATCCCTCCCTCCCAGGTCTCCTTGTCTCCCTCCCTCCCTCCCAGGTCTCCCTGCCTCCCGACCTCCCAGGTCTCCCTCCCTCCCTGACTCTATCCTTCTCTCCCTCCCTCCCTCCCTCCCACCCTCCCTCCCAGGTCTCCCTCACTCCTTCCCTCCCGGGTCTCCCTCCCTCCCTCCCTTCCTCCCAGGTCTCCCTGTATCTCTCCCTTCAGCCCTACCTGGTCTCCCATCCTTCCAGGTCTCTCTGTCTCCCTCCTTCCCTCCCTTCCTCCCTCCAAGGTCTCCCTGTCTCTCTCCCTCCCTATCTCTCTCCCTCCTTGTCTCCCTCCGTCCCTCCATCCCAGGTCTCCCAGTTTTCCTCCCTCCCTCCCAGGTCTCCCTCCCTCCCAGGTCTCTATCCCTCCCAGGTCTCCCTGTCCCCCTCCCTCCCAGGTCTCCCGGTCTCCCTGAATCCCTCCCTCTCACTATCCCTCCCTCCCTCCCTCCCAGGTCTCTATCCCTGCTTCTTAGGTCTCCCTCCCTTCCTCCCTAGTCTCCCTGTATCTATCCTTTGCTTCCTCCCAGGTCTCCCTCCCATATCTCCCTGTATCGCTCCCTTCCTCCCTCTCAGGTCTCCTTGTCTCCCTCCCTCCCTCCCAGGTCTCCCTGAACTTCTCCCTCCCAGGTCTCCCTGCCTCCCGACCTCCCAGGTCTCCCTCCCTCCCTGACTCTATCCTTCTCTCTCTCCCTCCCTCCCTCCCAGGTTTCCCTCACTCCTTCCTTCCCAGGTCTCCCTCACTCCCTCCCTTCCTCCCAGGTCTCCCTGTCTCCATCGCTCCCTCCTTCCCAGGTCTCCTTGTCTCACTCGCTCCTTCCCTCCCAGGTCTCCCTCCCAGATCTTCCTGTATCCCTTCCTCCTGTCCAGATCTCCTTGTCTCCCTCCCTCCCTCAAAGGTCTCCCTGTCTCCCTCCTTCGTGCTCAGGTCTCCCTGTCACCTTTCCTCCATGTTCTCTATCCCTCTCTCCCAGGTCTCTCTGTCTTCCTCCCTCCCAGATCTCCCTCTCCCCCTCCCTCCCTCCCTCTCTTCCACATTTCACTATTTCCCTCCCTTCCTCCCACCCTCCCTCCCAGGTCTCCCTGTCTCCCTCGCTCCCTCCCTTCCAGGTCTCCCTGTCTCCCTCCCTCCCAGGTCTCCCTGTTTCCCTCCCCCCCAAGTCTCCCTGTATATTTTCTTCCCTCCCAGGTCTCCCTGTCTCCCTCTCTCCCTCCCAGTTCTCTCTGTCTACTTCCCTCCCAGGCCTCCCTTCCTCCCTCACTCCGTCCCACGTCTCCCTGTTTCCTTCCTTCCCTCCCTCCCACGTCTGCCTTTCTCCCTCCCTCCCTCCCAGGTCTCCCAGTCTCCCTCGCTCCCTCCCTCCCAAGTCTCCCTCCCTCCCTCCCTCCCTCCCAGGTCTCTAACCCTGCTTCTTATGTCTCCCTCCCTCCCTCCCTCCCTCCCTCCCAGCTCTCCCTGTCTCCCTCCCTTCCTCACAGGTCTCCCTGTATCTATCCTTTCCTCCCTACCAGGTCTGACTCCCTCCCTCCCTCCCAGGTCTCTCTGTCTCCCTCCCTCCCTGCCTTCCAGGTCTCCCTGTTTCCCTCCCTTCTTCCCTCCCTGCCAGGTCTCCCTTCCTCCCAGGTCACCCTCTCTCCCGCCTTCCTTCCCTCCCTCCCAGCTCTCCTTGTCTCCCTTGCTCCCTCCCTCTCAGGTCTACCAGGTCTCCCTCTCTCACAGGTTTCCCTCCCTCCGAGGTCTCCCTCCCATATCTCCCTCCCATATTTCTACCTCACTCCCTCCCAGGTCTCCCTGTATCCCTCCCTCCCTCCCAGGTCTCCTTGTCTCCCTGCCTCCCTCCCAGGTCTCCCTGAACCTCTCCCTCCCAGGTCTCCCTGCCTCCCTACCTCCCAGGTCTCCCAGTCTCCCTGACTCTATCCTTCTCTCCCTGGTGTCCCACTCTCCCTGTCTCCCTCCCTCCCAGGTCTCCCTTCCTCCCTCCCAGGTCTCCCTGTCTCTCTCCCTCCCTATCTCTCTCCCTCCTTGTCTCCCTCCCTCCCTCCCGCCCAGGTCTCCCTCCCTCCCATGTTTACCTCTCTCCCTCCCAGGTCTCCTTGTGTCCGTCCTTCCCAGGTCACCCTCCCTCCCTCCCAGGTCGCCCTCTCTCCCTCCATCTCTCTCTCCCTCCCAGGTCTGCTTCTCTCCCTCCCTCCCTCCCTCCCTCCCAAGTCTCCCTGTCTCCCTCCCTCCCTCTGAGGTCTCCAGGTCTCCCTGACTCCCTCCCTCCCTCCCAGGTCTCCCTGTCTCCCTCCCTCCCTCCCTCCCTCCCTCCCAGTTCTCCCTATCTCCCTCCATCCCTCCCTCCCAGGTCTCTGTTTCTCCCTCTCCCCCTCCAATGTCTCCCTGTCTCCTTCCCTCCCAGGTCTCCCAGTCTCCCTGCGTCCCACGTCTCCCTGTCTCCCTTCCTCCCTCCCTGCCAGGTCTCCCTGTCTCTCTCACACCGTCCCTCCCAGGTCTACCTGAGTCCCTTCCTCCCTCCTTCCCAGGTCTTCCTGTCTTACTCCCTCCCTCACTCCCTTCCTCCCAGGACTCCCTGTCTCTCTCCCTCCTTGTCTCCCTCACTCTTTCCCAGGTCTCCCTGTCTCCCTCCCTCCTTCCCAGGTCTCCTTGTCTCCCTCCCTCCCTCCCTCCCGTTCAGGTCTCTCTGTCTCCCTCCCTCCCAGGTCTCCCTCCCTCCCTCCCAGGTCTCCCTATCTCCCTCCATCCCTCCCTCCCAGGTCTCTGTTTCTCCCTCTCCCCCTCCAATGTCTCCCTGTCTCCTTCCCTCCCAGGTCTCCCTGTATCCCTGCATCCCACGTCTCCCTGTCTCCCTCGCTCCCAGGTCTCCGTCGTTCCCTCCCCAGTCATCCTTACTCCCTCCCTCCCTCCCTCCCTCCCAGGTCTCCCTGTCTCCCTCCCTCCTTCCCAGGTCTCCTTGTCTCCCTCCCTCCCTCCCACCCAGGTCTCTCTGTCTCCCTCCCACCCTACTTTCCAAGGTCCCTGTTTCCCTCCCTTCTTCCTTCCCTGCCAGGTCTCCCTACCTCCCTGGTCTCCCTCTCTCCCACCTTCCTTCCCTCCCTCCCAGCTCTCCTTGTCTCCCTTGCTCCCTCCCTCTCAGGTCTCACAGGTCTCCCTCTCTCCCAGGTCTCCCTGTCTCCCTTGCTCCCACCTTTTCAAGTCTCCCAGTTCTCCCTCCCTCCCTCCCTCCCTCCCAGGTCTCCTGCACTCCCTCCCAGGTCTCCCTGTCTCCCTCCATTCCTGCCCTCCCAAGTCTCCCAGGCCAATCTCCCTCCCAGGTCTCCCTGTGTCGCTCTCTCCTTCTCTCCCTACTTGGTCTCCCTGTTTCCCTCCCTAGCTCCTTCCCTCCCTCCCAGGTCTCCCTCCCAGGTCTCCCAGGTATGCCTGTCCCCCAGCTCTCCCTTTCTCCCTCCCCCCCAGGTCTCCCTGTCTTCCACCCTCCCTTCCTCCCTCCCAGGTCTCTCTACCTCTCTTCCAGGTATCCCAGTCTCCCTCCACCCCTCCGTCCCAGGTCTCCCGGTCTCCCCGTCTCCCTCCCGCCCTCCCAGGTCTACCTCCGTCCCAGGTCGCCCTCCCTTCCTCCCTCCCTCCGAGGTCTCCCGGTCTACCTCCTCACCTCCCTCTCTCCTAAGTATCCCTGTATCCCTTTCTCTGACCCTCCCAGGTCTTCCTCCCTCCCAGGTCTCCCGGTCTCACTCCATCCCAGGTCTCCGTCCCTCTTTCCCTCCCTCCGAGATCTCCCCGTTTTCTTCCCTCCCTCCCAGGTCTCCTTGCTTCCCTCTCTCCGCCCCAGGTCTCCCTGTTTTCCTCCCTCCCTCGCAGGTCTCCCTCCCTCCCTGGTCTCCCTCCCTCCCTCCCATGTCTTCCTCCCTCCCAGGTCTCCCTGTCCCCCTCCCTCCCAGGTCTCCCAGTCTCCCTGATTCCCTCACTCTCTCCCTCCATCCCTCCCTCGCTCCCAGGGCTCTATCCCTGCTTCTTAGTTCTCCCTCCCACCCTCCCAGCTCTCCCTGTCTCCCTACCTCCCAGGTCTCCCGCTCTCCCTGTCTTACTACCTCCCAGGTCTCCCTTCCTACCTCCCTGCCACGTCTCCCTGTCTCCCTCGCTCCTTCCTCCCAGGTCTCCCTGTCTCTCTCGCTCCCTCCCAGCTCTCCCTGTCTCCCTCCCTTCTTCCCAGGTCTCCCTGTCTCCCTCCTTCCTCCCTCCCTCCCTCCCAGGTCTCCCTGTCTCCATCGCTCCCTCCTTCCCAGGTCTCCTTGTCTCACTCGCTCCTTCCCTCCCAGGTCTCCCTCCTAGGTCTTCTTGTATCCCTTCCTCCTGTCCAGGTCTCCTTGTCTCCCTCCCTCCCACCCAGGTCTCCCTGACTCCCTCCTTCGTGTCCAGGTCTCCCTGTCACCTTTCCTCCATGTTCTCTATCCCTCTCTCCCAGGTCTCTCTGTCTTCCTCACTCCCAGATCTCCCTCTCTCCCTCTCTTCCATGTTTCACTGTTTCCCTCCCTTCCTCCCTCCCTCCCTCCCTCCCTCCCTCCCTCCCTCCCAGGTCTCCCTGTCTCCCTCGCTCCCTCCCTTCCAGGTCTCCCTGTCTCCCTCGCTCCCAGGTCTCCGTCGTTCCCTCCCCAGTCATCCTTACTCCCTCCCTCCCTCCCAGGTCTCCCTGTCTCCCTCTCTCCCTCCCAGTTCTCTCTGTCTCCTTCCCTCCCAGGCCTCCCTTCCTCCCTCACTCCCTCCCACGTCTGCCTGTATCCCTCCCTCCCTCCCACGTCTGCCTGTCTCCCTCCCTCTGTCCCTCCCTCCCTCCCTCCCTCCCTCCCAGGTCTCCCAGTCTCCCTCGCTCCCTCCCTCCCAAGTCTCCCTCCCTCCCTCCCAGCTCTTGCTGTCTCCCTCCCTTCCTCACAGGTCTCCCTGTACCTCTCCTTTCCTCCCTACCAGGTCTCCCTCCCTCCCTCCCTCCCTCCCTCCCAGGTCTCCTTGTCTCCCTCACTCCCTCCCAGGTCTCTCTGTCTCCCTCCCTCCATGTCGTCCAGGTCTCCCTGTTTCACTCCCTTCTTCCCTCCCTGCCAAGACTCCCTACCTCCCTGGTCTCCCTCTCTCCCAGCTCTCCTTGTCTCCCTTGCTCCCTCCCTCTCAGGTCTCCCAGGTCTCCCTCTCTCCCAGCTCTCCCTCCCTCCCAGGTCTCCTTCCCATATCTCCCTCCCATATCGCTCCCTTCCTCCCTCCCAGGTCTCCCTGTATCCCTCCCTCCCTCCCAGGTCTCCTTGTCTCCCTCCCTCCCTCCCTCCCAGGTCTCCCTGAACCTCTCCCTCCCATGTCTCCCTCCCTCCCAGGTCTCCCTCCCTCCCAGCTCTCCCTCCCTCCCAGGTCTCCCGGTCTCCCTGAATCCTGCCCTCTCTCCCTCCATCCCTCCCTCCCTCCCAGGTCTCTATCCCTGCTTCTTAGGTCTCCCTCCCTCCCAGCTCTCCCTCCCTCCCTCCCTTCCTCCCTGGTCTCCCTGTATCTCTCCTTTCCTCCCTCCCAGGTCTCCTTGTCTCCCTCCCTCCCAGGTCTCTCTGTCTCCCTCCCTCTCTTCCTTCCAGGTCTCCCTGTTTCCCTCCCTTCTTCTCTCACTGCCATGTCTCCCTACCTCCCAGGTCTCCCTCTCTCCCGCCTTCCTTCCCTCCCTCCCAGCTCTCCTTGTCTCCCTTGATCCCTCCCTCTCAGGTCTACCAGGTCTCCCTCTCTCCCAGGTCTCCCTCCCTCCCAGGTCTCCCTCCCATATCTCCCTCCCATATCGCTCCCTTCCTCCCTCCCAGGTCTCCCTGTAACCCTCCCTCCCTCCCAGGTCTCCTTGTCTCCCTCCCTCCTTCCCGGTCTCTCTGAACCTCTCCCTCCCAGGTCTCCCTGCCTCCCTACATCCCAGGTCTCCCTGTTTTCCTACCTCCCTCCCAGGTCTCCCTTCCTCCCTGGTCTCCCTCCCTCCCAGGTCTCCCCGTCTCCCTGAATCCCTCCCTCTCTCCCTCCATCCCTCCCTCCCTCCCAGGTCTCTATCCCTGCTTCTTAGGTCTCCTTCCCTCCCACCCAGCTCTCCCTGTCTCCCTCCCTTCCTCACAGGTCTCCCTATATCTCTCCTTTCCTCCCTCCCAGGTCTCCAAGGTCTCCCTCCCTCCCAGGTCTCCTTGTCTACCTCCCTCCCTCCCAGGTCTCTCTCCCTCCCTCCCTCCCTGCCTCCCAGGTCTCCCTGTTTCCCTCCCTTCTTCCCTCCCTGCCAGGTCTCCCTACCTCCCAGGTCTCCCTCTCTCCCGCCTTCCTTCCTTCCCTCCCTGCCAGGTCTCCCTACCTCCCAGGTCTCCCTCTCTCCCGCCTTCCTTCCCTCCCTCCCAGCTCTCCTTGTCTCCCTTGCTCCCTCCCTCTCAGGTCTACCAGGTCTCCCTCTCTCCCAGGTCTCCCTCCCTCACAGGTCTCCCTCCCATATCGCTCCCTTCCTCACTCCCAGGTCTCCCTGTATCCCTCCCTCCCCCCCAGGTCTCCTTGTCTCCCTCCCTCCCTCCCTCCCAGGTCTCCCTGAACCTCTCACTCCCAGGTCTCCCTGCCTCCCTACCTCCCAGGTCTCCCAGTCTCCCTGACTCTATCCTTCTCTCTCAGGTATCCCGGTCTACCTGTCTCCCTCCCTCCCTCTCAGGTCTCCCTGTCTCCCTCTCTCCCTCCCAGGTCTCTCTGTCTCCTTCCCTCCGAGTTCTCCTTGCTTCTTTCTCTGCCTCCCAGATCTTTCTGTCTCTCTCTCTCTCTCCGTTTCTCTCACTTCTTTTCTCCCTCCCTCTCTCCCTCCCAGGTTTCCCCGCCTCCCTCACTCCCTCCCAGGTCTCCCTGTCTCCCTCCCTCCCGCCCAGATCTCCTTTTCTCCCTCCCTCCCTCCCTCCCTCCCAGGTCTCTATCTCTGCTACTTAGTTCTCCCTCCCTCCCAGGTCTCCTGGTCTCCCTCCTTACCTCCTTCCCTCCCTCTCAGGTCTACCAGATCTCCCTCTCTCCTAGGTATCCCTGTATCCCTCCCTCCTGCCCGCCCTCCCAGGTCTACATCCGTCCCAGGTCTCCCTCCCTTCCTTCCTCCCTCCGAGGTCTCCCGGTCTACCTCCTCACCTCACTCTCTCCCAGGTGTCCCTGTATCCCTTTCTCCCTCCCTCCCAGGTCTCCCTGTCTCACTCCATCCCAGGTCTCCGTCCCTCTTTCCCTCCCTCCGAGATCTCCCCGTTCTCCTTCCTCCCTCCCAGGTCTGCCACCCTCCCTCCATCCCAGGTCTCCCTGTTTTCCTCCCTCCCTCCCAGGTCTCCCTCCCTCCCTCCCTGGTCTCCCTCCCTCCCAGGTCTCCCAGGTCTCCCTCTCTCCCAGGTCTCCCGCTCTCCCTGTCTCCCTACCTCCCAGGTCTCCCTTCCTACCTCCCTGCCACGTCTCCCTGTCTCCCTCGCTCCATCCTCCCAGGTCTCCCTGTGTCTCTCGCTCCCTCCCAGCTCTCCCTGTCTCCCTCCCTACCACCCACGTCTCCCAGTCTCCCTGACTCTATCCTTCTCTCCCTGGTGTCCCACTCTCCCTGTCTCCCTCCCTCCCAGGTCTCCCTTCCTCCCTCCCAGGTCTCCCTGTCTCTCTCGCTCCCTCCCAGCTCTCCCTGTCTCCCTCCCTACCACCCAGGTCTCCCAGTCTCCCTGACTCTATCCTTCTCTCCCAGGTCTCCCTCCCTCCCTGGTCTCCCTCCCTCCCAGGTCTCCCTTCCTCCCTCCCAGGTCTCTCTGTCCACCTCCCTCTCTCCTTCCCTCCCAGGTCTCCTTCCTTCCCTCGCTCCCTCCCAGGTCTCCCTGTCTCTCTATCTCCCTGTTTCTCTCACTTCTTTTCTCCCTCCCTCTCTCCCTCCATGGTCTCCCCGCCTCCCTCCCTCCTTCCCTCCCTCCCTCCCAAGTCTCCCTGTCTCCCTCCCTCCTTCCCAGTACTCCCCGCCTCCCTCCCTCCCTCCCTTCCAGGTCTCCCTGTTTCCCTCCCTTCTTCCCTCCCTGCCAGGTCTCCCTCCCTCCCTCCCTCCTTCCCAGGTCTCTCTGTCTCCCTCCCTCCCTGCCTTCCAGGTCTCCCTGTTTCCCTCCCTTCTTCCCTCCCTGCCAGGTCTCCCTACCTCCCAGGTCTCCCTCTCTCCCGCCTTCCTTCCCACCCTCCCAGCTCTCCTTGTCTCCCTTGTTCCCTCCCTCTCAGGTCTACCAGGTCTCCCTCTCTCCCAGGTCTCCCTCCCTCACAGGTCTCCCTCCCATATCTCCCTCCCATATCGCTCCCTCCCTCCCTCCCTCCCAGGTCTCCCTGTATCCCTCCCTCCCTCCCACGTCTCCTTGTTTCCCTCCCTCCCTCCCAGATCTCCCTGAACCTCTCACTCCCAGGTCTCCCTGCCTCCCTACCTCCCGGTCTCCCAGTCTCCCTGACTCTATCCTTCTCTCCCTGGTGTCCCACTCTCCCTGTCTCCCTCCCTCCCAGGTCTCCCTCCCTCCCTCCCAGGTCTCCCTTTCTCTCTCCCTCCCTATCTCTCTCCCTCCTTGTCTCCCTCCCTCCCTCCCATGTTTACCTCTCTCCCTCCCAGGTCTCCTTGTGTCCGTCCTTCCCAGGTCACCCTCCCTCCCTCCCAGGTCTCCCTCTCTCCCTCCGTCTCTCTCTCCCTCCCTGGTCTGCTTCTCTCCCTCCCTCCCTCCCTCCCTCCCAAGTCTCCCTGTCTCCCTCCCTCCCTCTGAGGTCTCCAGGTCTCTCTGCCCACCTCCCTCTCTCCCTCCCTCCCAAGTATCCGGGTCTACCTGTCTGTCTCCCTCCCTCCCTCCCTCCCTCCCAGGTCTCTCTGTCTCCTTCCCTCCCAGGTCTCCTTGCTTCCCTCTCTCCATCCCAGGTCTCCCTGTCTCTATCTCTCTCACTGTTTCTCTCACTTCTTTTCTCCCTCCCTCCCTCCCTCTTTCCCGGTCTCCCTCCCTCCCTCCCTCCCAGGTCTCCCAGTCTCCCTGACTCTATCCTTCTCTCCCTGGTGTCCCACTCTCCCTGTCTCCCTCCCTCCCAGGTCTCCCTTCCTCCCTCCCAGGTCTCCCTGTCTCTCTCCCTCCCTATCTCTCTCCCTCCTTGTCTCCCTCCCTCCCTCCCGCCCAGGTCTCCCTCCCTCCCATGTTTACCTCTCTCCCTCCCAGGTCTCCTTGTGTCCGTCCTTCCCAGGTCACCCTCCCTCCCTCCCAGGTCGCCCTCTCTCCCTCCATCTCTCTCTCCCTCCCAGGTCTGCTTCTCTCCCTCCCTCCCTCCCTCCCTCCCAAGTCTCCCTGTCTCCCTCCCTCCCTCTGAGGTCTCCAGGTCTCCCTGACTCCCTCCCTCCCTCCCAGGTCTCCCTGTCTCCCTCCCTCCCTCCCTCCCTCCCTCCCTCCCAGTTCTCCCTATCTCCCTCCATCCCTCCCTCCCAGGTCTCTGTTTCTCCCTCTCCCCCTCCAATGTCTCCCTGTCTCCTTCCCTCCCAGGTCTCCCAGTCTCCCTGCGTCCCACGTCTCCCTGTCTCCCTTCCTCCCTCCCTGCCAGGTCTCCCTGTCTCTCTCACACCGTCCCTCCCAGGTCTACCTGAGTCCCTTCCTCCCTCCTTCCCAGGTCTTCCTGTCTTACTCCCTCCCTCACTCCCTTCCTCCCAGGACTCCCTGTCTCTCTCCCTCCTTGTCTCCCTCACTCTTTCCCAGGTCTCCCTGTCTCCCTCCCTCCTTCCCAGGTCTCCTTGTCTCCCTCCCTCCCTCCCTCCCGTTCAGGTCTCTCTGTCTCCCTCCCTCCCAGGTCTCCCTCCCTCCCTCCCAGGTCTCCCTATCTCCCTCCATCCCTCCCTCCCAGGTCTCTGTTTCTCCCTCTCCCCCTCCAATGTCTCCCTGTCTCCTTCCCTCCCAGGTCTCCCTGTATCCCTGCATCCCACGTCTCCCTGTCCCCCTCCCTCCCAGGTCTCCTTGTCTCCCTCCCTCCCTCCCACCCAGCTCTCCCTGTCTCCCTCCCTTCCTCCCTGGCCTCCCTGTATCTATCCTTTCCTCCCTCCCAGGTCTCCAAGGTATCCCTCCCTCCCAGGTCTCCTTGTTTCCCTCCCTCCCTCCCAGGTCTCTCTCCCTCCCTCCCTCCCTGCCTCCCAGGTCTCCCTGTTTCCCTCCCTTCTTCCCTCCCTCCCAGGTCTCCCTCTCTCCCTCCTTCCTTCCCTCCCTCCCAGCTCTCCTTGTCTCCCTTGCTCCCTCCCTCTCAGGTCTCCCAGGTCTCCCTCTCTCCCAGGTCTCCCTCTCTCACAGGTCTCCCTCCCTCCAGGTCTCCCTCCCATATCTCCCTGTATCGCTCCCTTCCTCCCTCCCAGGTCTCCCTGTATCCCTCCCTCCCTCCCAGGTCTCCCTGCCTCCCTACCATCCAGGTCTCCCAGTCTCCCTGACTCTATCCTTCTCTCCCTGGTGTCCCACTCTCCCTGTCTCCCTCCCTCCCAGGTCTCCCTTCCTCCCTCCCAGGTCTCCCTGAACCTCTCACTCCCTCCCTCCTTCCCAGGTCTCCCTATCGCCCTCCATCCCTCCCTCCCAGGTCTCTGTTTCTCCCTCTTCCCCTCCAATGTCTGCCTGTCTCCTTCCCTCCCAGGTCTCCCTGTCTCCCTGCGTCCCACATCTCCCTGTCTCCCTCCCTCCCTCCCTCCCTTTCTCCCTCCTTGCCAGGTCTCCCTGTCTCTCTCGCGCCCTCCCTCGCAGGTCTACCTGACTCCCTTCCTCCCTCCGTCCCAGGACTCCCTGTCTCTCTCCCTCCCTGTCTCCCTCCCTCCCTCTCTCCCTCCCAGTTTTTCCTGTCTCCCTCTCTCCCTCCCAGGTCTCCCTGTCTCCAT
Source organism: Anser cygnoides (assembly GCF_040182565.1). NCBI lineage: Eukaryota > Metazoa > Chordata > Aves > Anseriformes > Anatidae > Anser > Anser cygnoides. The sequence continues at coordinate 3,359,747 of NC_089911.1, forward strand.
CACTCCCTCTCTCCCTCCCAGTTCTTCTTGTCTCCCTCCTTCCTCCATGTTTCCCTCCCTCCCAGGTCTCCCTGTCTCCCAGGTCTCCCGGTCTCCCTTGCTCCCACCTTTTCAAGTCTCCCAGTTCTCCCTCCCTCCCTCCCCGGTCTCCTGCACTCCCTCCCAGGTCTCCCTGTCTCCCTCCATTCCTGCCCTCCCAAGTCTCCTAGGCCAATCTCCCTCCCAGGTCTCCCTGTGTCGCTCTCTCCTTCCCTCCCTCCTAGGTCTCCCTGTTGTCCTCCCTAGCTCCCTCCCTCCCTCCCAGGTCTCCTTGTCTCCCTCCCTCCCTCCCAGGTCTCCCTGAACCTCTCACTCCCAGGTGTCCCTGCCTCCCTACCTCCCAGGTCTCCCAGTCTCCCTGACTCTATCCTCTCCCTGGTGTCCCACTCTTCCTGTCTCCCTCCCTCCCTCCCTCCCTCCCAGGTCTCCCTTCCTCCCTCCCAGGTCTCCCTGTCTCTCTCCCTCCCTATCTCTCTCCGTCCTTGTCTCCCTCCCTCTCTCCAACCCAGGTCTCCCTGTTTTCCTCCCTGCCTCCCAGGTCTCCCTCCCTCCCTGGTCTCCTTCCCTCCCAGGTCTCCCTGTCCCCCTCCTTCCCAGGTCTCCTGTCTCCCTGAATCCTGCCCTCTCTCCCTCCATCCCTCCCTCCCTCCCAGGTCTCTATCCCTGCTTCTTAGGTCTCCTTCCCTCCCACCCAGCTCTCCCTGTCTCCCTCCCTTCCTCCCTGGTCTCCCTGTATCTATCCTTTCCTCTGTCCCAGGTCTCCAAGGTCTCCCTCCCTCCCAGGTCTCTCTGTCTCCCTCCCTTCCTGCCTTCCAGGTCTCCCCGTTTCCATCCCTTCTTCCCTCCCTGCCAGGTCTCCCTACCTCCCTGGTCTCCCTCTCTCCCGCCTTCCTTCCCTCCCTCCCAGCTCTCCTTGTCTCCCTTGCTCCCTCCCTCTCAGGTCTCCCAGGTCTCCCTCTCTCCCAGGTCTCCCTCCCAGGTCTCCCTCCCATATCACTCCCTTCCTCCGTCCCAGGTCTCCCTGTATCCCTCCAACCCCCCAAGGTCTCCTTGTCTCCTTCCCTCCCTCCCAGGTGTCCCTGAACCTCTCACTCCCAGGTCTCCCTGCCTCCCTACCTCCCAGGTCTCCCAGTCTCCCAGACTCTATCCTTCTCTCCCTGGTGTCCCACTCTCCCTGTCTCCCCCCCTCCCAGGTCTCCCTTCCTCCCACCCAGGACTCCCTGTCTCTCTCCCTCCCTATCTCTCTCCCTTCTTGTCTCCCCTCCCTCCCTCCCTCCCTCCCGCCCAGGTCTCCCTCCCTCCCTCCCATGTTTACCTCTCTCCCTCCCAGGTCTCCTTGTGTCCGTCCTTCCCAGGTCACCCTCCCTCCCTCCCAGGTCTCCCTCTCTCTCTCCGTCTCTCTCTCCCTTTCAGGTCTGCTGCTCTCCCTCCCTCCCTCCCTCCCAAGTCTCTCCGTCTCCCTCCCTCCCTCTGAGGTCTCCAGGTCTCCCTGACTCCCTCCCTCCCTGCCTGGTCTACCTGTCTCTCTCCCACTATAAGAGATATCCCTGTCTCCTTCCCAGGTCTCTCTGTCCACCTCTCTCTCTCCCTCCCTCCCAGGTATCCCGGTCTACCTGTCTCCCTCCCTCTCTCCCTCCCATGTCTCCCCGTCTCCCTCTCTCCCTCCCAGGTCTCTCTGTCTCCTTCCCTCCCAGGTTTCCTTGCTTCCCTCCCTCCCTCCCAGGTCTCCTTGTCTCCCTCCCTCCTTACCAGGTCTCCCTGAACCTCTCACTACCAGGTCTCCCTGCCTCCCTACCTCCCAGGTCTCCCAGTCTCCCTGACTCTATCCTTCTCTCCCTGGTGTCCCACTCTCCCTCCCTCCCTCCCTCCCTCCCTCCCAGGTCTCCCTTCCTCCCTCCCAGGTCTCCCTGTCTCTCTCCCTCCCTCTCTCTCTCCCTCCTTGTCTCCCTCCCTCCCTCCATCCCAGGTCTCCCTGTTTTCCTCCCTCCCTCCCAGGTCTCCCTCTCTCCCAGGTCTCCCTCCCTCCCTGGTCTCCCTCCCTCCCAGGTCTCCTGTCCCCCTCCCTCCCAGGTCTCCCGGTCTCCCTGAATCCCGCCCTCTCTCCATCCATCCCTCCCTCCCTCCCAGGTCTCTATCCCTGCTTCTTAGGTCTCCTTCCCTCCCACCCAGCTCTCCCTATCTCCCTCCCTTCCCCCAGGTCTCCCTGTATCTATCCTTTCCTCCCTCCCAGGTCTCCAAGGTCTCCCTCCCTCCCAGGTCTCCTTGTCTCCCTCCCTCCCTCCCTCCCTCCCTCCCAGGTCTCTCTGTCTCCCTCCCTCCCTGCCTTCCAGGTCTCCCTGTTTCCTTCCCTTCTTCCCTCCCTGCCAGGTCTCCCTACCTCCCAGGTCTCCCTCTCTCCCGCCTTCCTTCCCTCCCTCCCAGCTCTCCTTGTCTCCCTTGCTCCCTCCCTCTCAGGTCTCCCAGGTGTCCCTCTCTCACAGGTCTCCCTCCCTCCCAGGTCTCCCTGTGTCGCTCTCTCCTTCCCTCCCTCCTAGGTCTCCCTGTTGTCCTCCCTAGCTCCCTCCCTCCCTCCCAGGTCTCCTTGTCTCCCTCCCTCCCTCCCAGGTCTCCCTGAACCTCTCACTCCCAGGTCTCCCTGCCTCCCTACCTCCCAGGTCTCCCAGTCTCCCTGACTCTATCCTTCTCTCCCTGGTGTCCCACTCTTCCTGTCTCCCTCCCAGGTCTCCCAGGTCTCCCTTCCTCCCTCCCAGGTCTCCCTGTCTCTCTCCTTCCCTATCTCTCTCCCTCCTTGTCTCCCTCCCTCCCTCCCTCCAACCCAGGTCTCCCTGTTTTCCTCCCTGCCTCCCAGGTCTCCCTCTCTCCCAGGTCTCCCTCCCTCCCTGGTCTCCCTCCCTCCCAGGTCTCCCTGTCCCCCTCCCTCCCAGGTCTCCCGGTCTCCCTGAATCCCTCCCTCTCTCCCTCCATACCTCCCTTCCTCCCAGGTCTCTATCCCTGCTTCTTAGGTCTCCCTCCCTCCCTCCCAGCTCTCCCTCCCTCCCTCCCTCCCTCCCTCCCTCCCTCCCTTCCAGGTCTCCAAGGTCTCCCTCCCTCCCTGCCTCCCAGGTCTCCCTGTTTCCCTCCCTTCTTACCTCCCTGCCAGGTCTCCCTACCTCCCAGGTCTCCCTCTCTCCCGCCTTCCTTCCCTCCCTCCCAGCTCTCCTTGTCTCCCTTGCTCCCTCCCGCTCAGGTCTCCCAGGTCTCCCTCTCTCCCAGGTCTCCCTCCCTCCCAGGTCTCCCTCCCATATCGCTCCCTTCCTCCCTCCCAGGTCTCCCTGTATCCCTCCCTCCCTCCCACGTCTCCTTGTTTCCCTCCCTCCCTCCCAGGTGTCCCTGAACCTCTCCCTCCCAGGTCTCCCTGCCTCCCTACCTCCCAGGTCTCCCAGTCTCCCTGACTCTATCCTTCTCTCCCTGGTGTCCCACTCTTCCTGTCTCCCTCCCAGGTCTCCCTTCCTCCCTCCCAGGTCTCCCTGTCTCTCTCCTTCCCTATCTCTCTCCCTCCTTGTCTCCCTCCCTCCCTCCAATCCAGGTCTCCCTGTTTTCCTCCCTGCCTCCCAGGTCTCCCTCCCTCCCTGGTCACCCTCCCTCCTTCCCTCCCTGGTCTCCCTCCCTCCCTCCCCCCCTTCCATGTTTCCCGCTCTCCCTGTCTCCCTACCTCCCAGGTCTCCCTTCCTCCCTCCCTGCCAGGTCTCCCTGTCTCCCTCCCTCCCTCCCTCCCAGTTCTCCCTGTCTCCCTCGCTCCTTCCTGCCAGGTCTCCCTGTCTCTCTCGCTCCCTCCCAGGTCTCCCTGTCTCCCTCCCTCCCTTCCAGGTCTCCTTGTCTCCTTTCCTCCCTCCCTCCCTCCCTCCCAGGTCTCCCTGTGTCCATCGCTCCCTCCTTCCCAGGTCTCCTTGTCTCACTCCCTCCCTCTCTCCCAGGTCTCCCTCCCAGGTCTTCCTTTATCCCTTCCTCCTGTCCAGGTCTCCTTGTCTCCCTCCCTCCCGCACAGGTCTCCCTGTCTCTCTCTCTCTCCCTGTTTCTCTCACTTCTTTTCTCCCTCCCTCCCTCCCTCCCTCCCAGGTCTACCTGTCTTCCTCCCCCCCTCCCAGTTCTCCCTGTCTCCCTCCCTCCCTGTCTCCCTCCCAGTTTTTCCTGTCTCCCTCTCTCCCTCCCAGGTCTCCCTGTCTCCATCACTCCCTCTCTCCCTCCCAGTTCTTCTTGTCTCCCTCCCTTCCTCCGTGTTTCCCTCCCTCCCAGGTCTCCCTCTCTCCCAGGTCTCCCTGTCTCCCTTGCTCCCACCTTTTCAAGTCTCCCAGTTCTCCCTTTCTCCCTCCCAGGTCTCCTGCACTCCCTCCCAGGTCTCCCTCCCAGGTCTCCCGCGTATGCCTGTCTCCCAGGTCTCCCTGTCTCCCTCCCCCCCAGGTCTCCCTCCCTCCCTCCCTCCCTCCCTCTCAGGTCTCTCTACCTCTCTTCCAGGTATCCCGGTCTCCCTCCACCCCTCCGTCCCATGTCTCCCGGTCTCCCAGTCTCCCTCCCTCCCTCCCAGGTCTCCCGGTCTACCTCCTCACCTCCCTCTCTCCTAGGTATCCCTGTATCCCTTTCTCCCTCCCTCCCTCCGAGGTCTCCCGGTCTACCTCCTCACCTCCCTCTCTCCTAGGTCTCCCTGTCTCTCTCTCTCTCTCCCTCCCTCCCTCCCTCCCAGGTCTCCCTGTCTCCCTCCAACCCTCCCTCCCAGGTCTCACTCCCTGCCTCACTCCCACATCTCCCTGTCTCCCTCCCTCCCACGTCTCCCTGTCTCCCTCCCTCCCTCCGTGACAGGTCTCCATGTCTCCATCCCTCCCTCCCACATCTCCCTGTCTCCCTCCCTCCCTCCCTCCCTCCCTCCCTCCCTCCCTCCGAGTTCTGCAGGTCTCAATGTCTCCTTCCCTCCCAGGTCTCCCTTGCTCCCTCCCTCCCACGTCTCCATGTCTCCCTTCCTCCCTCCCTCCCTCCCTCCCTCCAACGTCTCCCTGTCTCCCTTCCTCACTCTCGCCCAGGTTTCCCTGTATCCCTCCCTCCCTCCCTCCCAGGTCTCCCTCTCTCCCTCTCTCCCTCCCTCTCCCTCCCTGCCTTCCTCCCTCCCAGGTCTCCTTGCTTCCCGCTCTCCCTCCCAGGTCTCCATGTCTCTCTCCCTCCCTGTCTCTCTCACTCCTTGTCTCACTCCATCCCTCCCAGGTCTCTCACACTCCATCCCTCCGTCCCAGGTCTCCCTGTCTCTCTCTCTCTCCCTCCCTCCCACCCTCCCAGGTCTCCCTGTCTCCCTCCAACCCTCCCTCCCAGGTCTCACTCCCTCCCTCACTCCCACATCTCCCTGTCTCCCTCCCTCCCACGTCTCCCTGTCTCCCTCCCTCCCTCCGTGACAGGTCTCCATGTCTCCATCCCTCCCTCCCACATCTCCCTGTCTCCCTCCCTCCCTCCCTCCCTCCCTCCCTCCCTCCGAGTTCTGCAGGTCTCAATGTCTCCTTCCCTCCCAGATCTCCCTGTCTCCCTCCCTCCCACGTATCCCTGTCTCCCTCTCTCTTTCTCTCTCTCCCTCCCTTCCTTCCTCCCTCCCTCCCAGGCCACTCTCCCTCCCTCCCAGGTCTCCCTCTCTCCCTCCGTCTCTCTCTCCCTCACAGGTCTGTTTCTCTCCCTCCCTCCCTCCCAGGTCTACCTGTCTCCCTCCCTCTCTCAGAGATCTCCCTGTCTCCCTCACAGGTCTCCCTGTCTCCCTCCCTCCCTCCCTCCCTCCCTCCCTCCCTCCCTCCCTCCCTCCCACGTCTCCCTGTCTCCCTTTCTCCCTCTCTCTCCCGTCCTTCCTCCCTCCCAGGTCTCCTTGGTTCCCGCTCTCCTTCCCAGGTCTCCATGTCTCTCTCCCTCCCTGTGTCTCTCACTCCTTGTCTCCCTCCCTCCCTCCCAGGTCTGACACTCCATCCCTCCCGCCCAGGTCTCCCTGTCTCTCTCTCTCCCTCCCTCTCTCCCTGGTCTCCCTGTCTCACTCCATCCCTCCCTCCCAGGTCTCTCTTTCTCCCTCTCTCCCTCACTGGTCTCCCTGTCTCCCTCCCTCCCACGTCTCCCTGTCTCCCTTCCTCCCTCCCTCACAGGATTCCCTGTCTCCCTCCCTCCCTCCCTCCCTCCCTCCCTCTGTGCCAGGTCTCCATGTCTCCATCCCTCCCTGCCACGTCTCCCTGTCTCCCTCTCTCCCTCTCTCTCTCCCTCCCTTCCTCCCTCCCTCCCAGGCCACCCTCCCTCCCAGGTCTCCCTCTCTCCCTCCGTCTCTCTCTCGCTCCCAGGTCTGCTTCTCTCCCTCCCTCCCTCCCTCCCTCCCTCCCTCCCTCCCTCCCTCCCTCCCTCCCAGCTCTCCCTGTCTCCCAGCTCTCCCTGTCTCCCTCCCTCCCTCCCTCCCAGGTCTCCCTCTCTCCCTCTCTCCCTCCCTCTCCCTCCCTTCCTTCCTCCCTCCCAGGTCTCCTTGCTTCCCGCTCTCTCTCACAGGTCTCCATGTCTCTCTCCCTCCCTGTCTCTCTCACTCCTTGTCTCACTCCCTCCCTCCCAGGTCTCTCACACTCCATCCCTCCCGCCCAGGTCTCCCTGTCTCTCTCTCTCTCCCCCTCCCTCCCTCCCAGGTCTCCCTGTCTCCCTCCAACCCTCCCTCCCAGGTCTCACTCCCTCCCTCACTCCCACATCTCCCTGTCTCCCTCCCTCCCACGTCTCCCTGTCTCCCTTCCTCCCTCCGTGACAGGTCTCCATGTCTCCATCCCTCCCTCCCACATCTCCCTGCCTCCCTCCCTCCGAGTTCTGCAGGTCTCAATGTCTCCTTCCCTCCCAGGTCTCCCTGTCTCCCTCCCTCCCACGTCTCCCTGTCTCCCTTCCTCCCTCCCTCACAGGTTTCCCTGTCTCCATCCCTCCCTCCCACGTCTCCCTGTCTCCTGCTCTCTTTCTCTCTCTCCCTCCCTTCCTCCCTTCCTCCCAGGCCACTCTCCCTCCCTCCCTCCCAGGCCTCCCTCTCTCCCTCCGTCTCTCTCTCCCTCACAAGTCTGCTTCTCTCCCTCCCTCCCAGGTCTACCAGTCTCCCTCCCTCTCTCAGAGATCTCCCTGTCTCCCTCACAGGTCTCCCTGTCCACCTTCCTCTCTTCCTCCCTCCCAGGTCTCCCGGTCTACCTGTCTCCCTCCCTCCCTCCTTCCCTGGTCTCCCTCCCTCCCTCCCACGTCTCCCTGTCTCCCTCTCTCCCGCTCTCTCTCCCTCCCTTTCTCCCTCCCTCCCAGGCCACCCTCCCTCCCTCCCTGGTCTCCTTCTCTGCCTCCGTCTCTCTCTCCCTCCCAGGTCTGCTTCTCTCCCTCCCTCCCTGGTCACCCTGTCTCCCTCCCTCCCACGTCTCCCTGTCTCCCTTCCTCCCTCCCTCCCTCCCTCCCTCCCTCCCTCCCTCCCTCTGTGCCAGGTCTCCATGTCTCCATCCCTCCCTCCCACGTCTCCCTGTCTCCCTCTCTCCCTCTCTCCCTCTCTCTCTCTCCCTCCCTTCCTCCCTCCCTCCCAGGCTACCCTCCCTCCCAGGTCTCCCTCTCTCCCTCCGTCTCTCTCTCGCGCCCAGGTCTGCTTCTCTCCCTCCCTCCCTCTCTCCCTCCCGTCTCCCTGTCTCCTTCCCTCCCACGTCTCCCTGTCACCCTTCCTCCGTCCCTCCCTCCCTCCGAGTTCTCCAGGTCTCCCTGACTCCAACCCTCCCTCCCAGATCTCCCGGTCTCCCTCTTTCCCTCCCTCCTTCCCAGGTCTCCCTGTCTCTCTCCCTCTCTCCATCCCAGGTTTCCTTGTCTCCTTCTCAGCTTCCCGCCCAGGTCTCCCTCCCTCCCTCCTTCCCTCCCACCCTCCCAGGTCTCCTTGCGCTCCTCGCTCTCTCCCTCCCTCCCTCCCTCCCTCCGAGATCTCCTTGCCTCCCTCCCTCCCTCCTAGGTCTCCTTTTCTCCCTTCTCCCTCCCAGGTCTCCCTGTCTCCCTCCCTCCCTCCCTCCCTCCAAGGTCTACCTGTTTCCTTGTCTTCCTTCCTCTCTCTGAGGTCTCGCTGTCTCCCTCCCAGGTCTCCCTGTCTCCCTCCCTGTCTCCCTCCCTGGTTTACCTAATTCCCTCCCTCCCTCCCTCCCTCCCTCCCTCCCTCCCTCCCTCCCTCCCAGGTCTCCCGGTCTACCTGTCTCCCTCCCTCCCAGGTCTACCTGTTTCCTTCCCTCCCTCCCTCCCAGGTCTGCCTCTCTCCCTCCCAAGTCGGTCTCCCTCCGTCCCAGGTCTCCCTCCCTTCCTTCCTCCATTCCTCCCAGGTCTCTCCATCTCCCAGGTCTCCCTCCTTCCCTCCCTCCGAGGTCTTCCTCCCAGGTCTCCCTCCCCCCGCCTCCTAGGTCTCCTTTCTTCCAGGTCTCCCTCCCTCTCTACCTCCCAGGTCTATCTCCCTCCCTCCCTCCTCCCAGATCTCCCTCCCTCCCTCTCTTCCAGATCTCCCAGATCTCCCTCCTTCCCAGGTCTGTCTGTTGCCTTTTGTCCTGCATTTACAGATAAAAGGACCTTCCTCTGTCTATCGATTTAAGAACTTAAGAACATAGCATACTTTATCTATCTTTTCCTGAGGGTCACACCCCTACACCTCCGTTTTTTGTTTTAGAATCGTAGCTTTTAGGGTATCATAGGTCTTTTCAATAATTGCCTGACCCATGGGGAGACTGAGGTATACCCGTCAGATGTTGAATACCCCACTGTTGAAAAAAAATGGGTTGCATGGACCCCATATCTTGGCCCATTATCTGTTTTAATCATTTTTGGAACTCCTAATTTCGCAAAAGCTGACAGAAGATGTTTACACACATACTTTGCCTTTTCTCCTGCATGAACAGATGCAAAAATGCAATCAGAAAACGTATCAACTGAAACATAGACATAGCAAAGTTTTTTGAATTCTGGCAAATGTTTAACAAACAATCCTTTAAGTCTATTACTATTAATGTCCGTGACTGGAGGAACATCGTTGGAGATGGTAATCCTGGTTGAAGTGCTCCCATATCTTCCATGACTTCATTCATTTTTCTCAGATCATATAACAGTCTCCATTTTCCATTGCTTTTCTTGATTACAAACACCGGAGAGTTCCAGGGCTAGTCGTGGGAACAATATGCCTCGCTTTATGTTGTTAAGCAACTCGGCCTTTGGGCCCTGCATATCCTATTCCTCCCAGACTGAAAGGAAAGATCTGGCTCCTTTTCAGGGCCTATAGGGCCTGGATCAAAAGGAACGTTCAGGTCACCAGGGGGCATAACAGCAAAGGCCTGCGATGGCAGTAGCAGCGGAGGGGCCGATGGCACAGCAGGCACATCAGTAAACGAGCCCGCAGCTCCCTCACTGTCTGGCAAACCACACGTTTCCGATTGTGGTCCCACATGGCTCTTTAAGGCCTCAGAGACTGCTCGCCAGGTGCCGAGCAATCCCGCCGCAACCCTGTCGTTTTTAGTAGCAGAGTCCCACACCTTGACCTCAATTTGGTCCCACGTTTCAGGATCATAAACTGTCTGATTTTTAATAAAGGGAATAAGCTGTAAGGTTACCAGGACACTTTTTGTTTCTAAGGCCATATGATTCCCCATAGCGCGCAACTGCTTACCTCCGGCCAGTGAGGGGCAGTTGTGTGCGCGGGTCCGCTTCTCTCAGCTTGAGCTTCTTTCCAGCTCCGGTGCGCCAATTTCCAGTGACTTTCTATATGAGCTTCTTTGAGCGGTTTGCTGAGTTTGGCTGAACCTGTCTTCATGAGGTGATCAATGTCCCTGTTCCTATCCTTGTCCCTGTTCTGCTAGCCTGTCCCTATTTCTTCTTTTTTTTTTTTTTGGTCCCTGTTCTGTTAGCCTGTCCCTGTTCCTGTTCTTCAGGTTGTCCCTCTTTGTTTTCTTCATGTCCCTGTTTGGGAACCATTTGGGGCGTAATGACCACAACGACACCAGGGTTCTTTTAGGATCAGTAACTGCTACTTCTTTATTGATGACATAACATCATTCTCCATGTTGCATCTTCTGCTGAGGACAGGCTCCCTTCTTATACTATTTGCCCCACAGCAGTCCTTTTCCACTAACTATTCATTGGTCAACAACTTTGCCTGGCAACAGCAAACACCCAGCAACTTCCATGCCTTAGCAGCTGGAGAACAAGCAACCCCAGACAACAAGGCGTCTCCTGAATCACCCTTCTTTGTTCCCTCTAAACTCTTTGCATTCCTGATGGCCTCATCTTTAAGACTCCTATGTTATCACCAACCATGGGGCTTGTTGACCCCCATGGCCACACTCCCACACACCCCCACTTTATTTGCAGTCAAACAGGCATGACAAGAAGCCAGCTTGTCTGAACAGGGAATTCCAGACCGATGTGGAACACAAAAACGGAAGAATGCATGAAACTGGAAACAGGGAAAGGCAACCACAGGAAACAGAGGGGGAATGAGTGCATCCCAGACGTGTTGGGATGAATTTAAGGGAAGTCAAAGCAATAGGCATGAGTTGGAATGGGAGAACGTTATGGAGGACAAAAATTAAAGCGCTTCTACATGTGAATGGCAGTGAGTACCCCAGCCATATCATCTGCGCCTCAGTCTTTGTTAACAAGTTCTGCTACTGGGCCTACCTGGTCTCTGTATATAGGAGCAGATTTTGGAGGGGAGAGAGATACTATCCACAGCAGGGGAGAATGAATGACTTAGTTAAACTGGATGTGCACAAGTCCTTGAGACCATACAGAATGAAGGCATTGCCTCCTGTCAGTGAGGGGTTGAAGAAACTGCCTTATGTCATTGTGAAGTTATTTTTTGTGTCACTGGAATAGTTAAAGTAACTGAGGGAGAATCCTGGTGACAGCAAAAAGCCAAGTTTCAGCCATATCCCTAAAAGGTGGAGAATGATTATGGGAACTAAGGTTTGATCACTCTTCTCTGTCTCTGAAAACAAATTTCCAGGCACGTGGGCAGGAAAATGACTGGGAACAGGTTTACCAAGGTTAAATTTTGGTAGACCAACCTAATTTCATTTTTTATTTTGAGGTGATGAGTTCTGTGGACAACAGGAAGGCAGATAAAGTGGTTTACCTTGATATTAGCAAAGCTTCTGATGCAGTCTCACACAGTATCTTTCTGTTCAAGGTCAGGAGATGTGGACTGTGTGTGGGAACTCTAAGGTGGGTGAAAAACTGGCTGGACTGTCAGTCTGAAAGGGCTGTTGTCAAGGATGAAAAGTCTTACTGGATGTCAGGTGTGAATTATATTCTTCAAGGCTGCTGGTCAGAGGGACTTCAACAGACAGGAGTGGGCTGAGAGCAAACGTGTGGCTTTCTACAGTCAAATGTGAAGTCCTGTGCCAGGGTGAGAAACAGCCCCATATGTGGTGGCAGGCTGGATTAGAAAGTTGCCATGTATCTCCTTATATCTTGCTGCAGGTTTTAACAAGAGGTTCTGGCTAAGAAAGGAGAGAGGGGAAGAAGAGGCAGCTAATATTTCTGTAATTGAAAAAGGGGGGAAAAAAGGCAAAATAGAGAATCAATATTTATGACTTGGTGAAAAAGGCTGATTTCTCTTAAAGCCATTGGTGTTTGTAAGACTGTAGAGTATCAGATAGGAAGAGACTTCTGAAATCCATGACTCTCAGCTGTTGCTATTCTAAGCAAAAACACTAGGCATTTCCAAATTATTATTTGTTTTCCACAAGCATAGAGGTGATGAAGTGATTCTTGACAAAGTTTGCAGATATAGAGAGTTTGGCAAATATGAGATTATTTGCTGCTCCAGTGGCTGATGTCAGAAGTGCTTTAGTACTGCAGTCAGAATGTTGTGATCCTTGGCCAACTCATTACCCATGCAAGCAAAGTGTAGTCAATTCATGAGCTTTGGCAATAAAGCCTAGAAAAGGATTGTTTCTACGGAGTAAATTGCTGGGGGTAAATTACCTTTGTTCGAGCTCTGTTGCTAACTCAGTATGAAGTATATTTTGCTTCAGATTATAAATTAAAACAAAGTAGTTCTAACCCATTGTAAGAAAGCATTACAAGTCTCCGTACGTAAAACACTGGTCTGTTAAATCTGCTGTCGTATTAACAGTTAAAGGATCTTGCCTCTATCACTAAGGCAGCAAAGTTATATAAATATTTTAACAGGTATTTCTGTTGTGGTGCTTCGATAAATTGCTCATTGAAATGGTTTAAATGAACATGCTGAAAGCCCATCAAACTGAATGTAGTATTTAGTGGTTTGAGACACAAGAAAAGGAAACAGCAAAAGTTTGGTAGAGCTTTGCTGAGAAGTGATAATACAGCTTTAAACATTATTTTTAGCTATAAAGCTATTAGGCAAAGAAATGCTTATCAGACTTCTATGCATAAGTGTATAATGTGAAAGGCATTATAAGGCTCTAAGGGCCTTATGGGACCTATATGGAACTCATAGCATCACATAACTGAATGCACCCTATACTAGCGTGAGCTACGAGATGTGCGAAAAGATTCTGATCGTTGTATAGGTGAGCAGCTTATCTGCTGGAGCACTGGCTGCTCCAGTGCCGGGACACCAGAGCCAATAGTGTGGAATTAGAAGGCAGGGAAGCCAGGAGGTTGGGATCCCTTGCTGGAGATGCAGGCATTGACAAAGCAATTGGAGATGGAGCACCACCTTACAGCCTCTGGAGGCATCTCTTGTCAGCTGTGAAGGAAAGGTATCCCTTCAAGGAAGAACTTGTATGTCTACCAGGCAAGTGGACCACTATGGAGAAAATGTGAAAAAACTTCAAAGCTCACAGAGTAATGGAGCATTGTGTTTCTGGTCTTGTCATAACAGAAGGGAAGTTTGGCATGGGTTCAGAGCAATATCTTACTCTTGTTTATCCCAGGTCAAACAATGCAACCAACGCTGTGCTCCTGTAGTACAGAGTTTTAAGAAATAGGGACAGTTTATGACATTCTTGAGAACGTTCAAGAGCATAACTTTTAGACGATCTTGCAAATGATGGCTCTAACTTCTAGAACAGAAATACTGAAGGTCATGTCCTAGAGCATGTCAAAGGGAAAAAGCTATTTCCTCTGGGTTTCCAGTAAGGTTTCAAAACTGATTTACGATCTTACTGTCAAGAAGTACTAAAAATTGCAGGTCATTTATAGATGTATGTTGAATTTTAATTCAATAATAATGCGAATCTTAAAGACCTCAAAACCTTAACTCCATGTAAACATGCTCTCTATGAGCACGAATATATGCTTATTCTAAATCCATTCACCTTCCAGTGCTTTTGCTAGGAAGGAAAACAATAAGCATGTCTACAATATGAAATACTACAAAAATAGGGTTAGATTAGCTCTGCAAAGGTCATCTTTTTCATCTCTGTGAAGACAGACAAATCCATTTAATTCAAAGAATACTTGTTTAACCTTACTTTAAAGTCTTCCAGAGAAAGAAATCAAGTTGTTTTTTTAAGCACTGAAATAAATTGCCTCACTATCCTATTAGAAACTTCTTTGAAACCTAAATGTCCTTTATTACAGAGTAAGTCTATCCTTCTCATCCTACCTGCTACAGCTATTATGAAAAGACATAGTGAATATACTGAACGCATATTTAAATAGCAAGCTAAAGAATGCAAATGAACATGATAAATATAGAGAACGTTGTTCTCCCAAGCCTTCCCGTCTCTTCTCTTCATTCATGCCTCTTTCTTTTCACCAGAAAGGCAACTCTATCAGTCATCCTCCACGGGGCATTTATTAACCTTCTATGCTACATGCTTTTTACTCCACTCAGACTGTTAGTTGGCCGTCACTGTTTCTTCACATCAGAGACACGCTGTTAAACCTTAAAACCTCCATAGATAGGTAGGAAATCTATAGATAGAACTTCTATGGACATGCAGGCAAGAACAGTCACAGAGATGTTTGGCCTTAGAGGTTTGGCCTTTTTTCTTCCCACAGATACATTACTGTCCTGGTTCCAGTTAGGACAGAGTTAATTTTCCTCCTAGTAGCTGGTAGGGTGCTATGTTTTGGATTAGGATGAGAAGAGCGCTGATAACATGCTGATGTTTTAATTGTTGCAGAGCAGTGCTTACACCAAGCCAAGGACTTTTCAGCTTCTCGCTCTGTCCTGCCAGCAGGCAGGCTAGGGGTGCAGCAGGAGCTGGGAGGGGACAGACCCAGGACAGCTGACCCAAACTGGCCAAAGGGGTATTCCATACCATCTGACCGTCATGCTAAACAATATATAGGGGTGGGGTGGCTGTCTGGGGTGGGGGGGCCGGCTGCTCGGGGATAGACTGGGCATTGGTCAGCGGGTGGTGAGCAATTGCATTGTGCATCACTTGTTTCGTACACATTATTATTAGTAGTACTATTATCATTATTATTATTATTATTGTTATTATTACTTTCCTGTCTTAATAAACTGTCTTTATCTCAACTCACAGGCTCCACTTTCCCGTTTCTCTCCTCCATCCTAGAGAGGGAGGGGGGAGGGTGAGCGAACGAGCGAACGGCTGTGTGGTGTTTAGCTGCCGGCCGGGTTAAACCACAACAATTACCTCTGCAGATTACAGGTAGCTCACAACTGCCTTTCTCAGCCCTGCCATATTCCATACTGCTCTTTATTACCTGATGTGTTTTTAGATTAAATCACACATCTTCACAGCTTTCCTGTTGTTCTTTCTCTAGACTAGTTCACTGTTCAAAACAGTTCTCGTGTGTGCTCTCTATCCATCTGAATGTAACAATGCCAAAAAATTTGTTCATGTTTGCATAATCAAATTGTACCAGGACACTGTCAAAAAGCATACCCTCAAAGAACTCTACGGTACTTTTCGTTTGGACATTGGACCAATAACATTCAAAAGAGACAATATTATTTTGGGATATAAATTATGTACACACAGTTGATACTAGCAGAATAGCGTCTTTCAAGGACATTTTTATTTCCATTTATATTTGTTTAGTTTGGATAAGGCTGTTTTTCATTAAGCATACACTTTCAAAAATAATTGAAATTCTGAAGTTATGACATTCTTACGTTACAGTGTCTGGTAAGATAGTACTGGTACTCTACTGCAGCTACTGACAATGCTATTTTACTGCCAGGTGTATAGGCAGCTGTTTCCATATTTTCCTTGTTTAGAATTAAGTTTAAGAGTCTTCCTGGACATCAGATATAAAGGCAATTTGGCCCATTATAAAAAATATATATATTTTATTAATCCTTTTATTTAGGAACAGGTATAACCAAGTGTGCGAATTTTACCACAGAACCTTCTCAAAATGTAACAGTAAAACAAAAAATAAATGAGGGCAGCAGACAGATTAAATTTGATCTGCTACTAGTCATCCAGCTTTTTCTTCCCCCCCCTTTTTTCTTTTTCCCACCTTGCTGTCCATAAGAGACTAGTTTCAGTTTCATTACGAAAACACCAAACAGGATGAATCTGAATTTTTCTGACCTACCTTTTTGTAGGTATCACGTATTGTTTTCCACATTGTGATAGTTTGTCCTGGTTTCAGCTAGGATAGAATTAATTTTCCTCCTAGTAGCTGTTAGGGTGCTACGTTTTGGATTTAGGATGAGAAGACTGTTGATAACACAGTGATGTTTTAATTGTTGCAGAGCAATGCTTACACCAAGCCAAGGACTTTTCAGCTTCTCGCTCTGTCCTGCCAGAGGGCAGGCTAGGGGTGCAGCAGGAGCTGGGAGGGGACAGGCCCAGGACAGCTGACCCAAATTGGCCAAAGGGGTATTCCATACCATCTGACGTCATGCTAAACAATATATAGGGGTAGCTGTCAGGGGTGGGGGAGCTGGCTGCTCGAGGATAGGCTGGGCATCGGTCAGCGGGTGGTGAGCAATTGCATTGTGCATCACTCGTTCCGTACACATTATTATTAGTAGTACTATTATTATTATTATTATTATTTTCCTTTCTTTTCTGTTTTAATAAACTATCTCTATCTCAACCCACAGGCTTTCATTTCTTTCTGATTCTCTCCCACATCCCAGCCATCCCAGAGAGGGAGGGGAAGGGTGAGTGAACAGCTTTGTGGTGCTTAGATGCCGGCCGGGTTAAACCACAACAGTCCTTTTGGCGTCCAACGTGGGGCTCGAAGGGTTGAGATAACAACAGATCCAACCAGAGTGTGTTAAACCAAAATTGGCATAAGTATTAGACCTGCTTAACAGTTGCTAGTCACAATGTTTATTGCTTTGATCTCAGCTCTGCTGTGCCTGTTTTCCAAATTGAGTTATATAGTTATATAGTACGTTACTTACTGTATGTGCTCCCTGTCGTGATGTTTACACTTTCCGGGCCCTGGTTTAAGATCATTATTTTACTGTACGGTATAACAATGGCTTATGATATGATGAAATTTCTGGTCATGAGACTAACCTGGTATTTGTACTCAGCACTGTCGTCGACTCTGTACTTTGGAAACCATATCTCAGAAACTATTAGCAATTACACCTATTGCCTTTTTTCGTGAGGGAGCCAATCTGTGGAGGGGCTAGGGGGAGCTATTTTTTCCTACTTGGTCACTCTATTTTTCCTACTTGTTCACTCTCCCTTTCTCCTTCACCTCCCTCTTATCCCCCAAGCTAGTTACGGTAGTTCTTCAAGATTTTGAATATCCTTGGGATGTTCAGACCAGCATGTTGTTATTGTTATGTCTCCTGAATGTGCTTCAGGTTTTGTTTAAGGCTAAACAACTACTTAGGAATCTCATCCAGAGAGCTGTCCTGAGGCGGGATGGTTATGAGTGGCAGGGAGTGTGGGAGGATATGGGCAGGTTTCTAGAGCAGTGGTCACCTCCAGTGTTTTGGACATTCACCCCTGAACAACTGCAAAATCCTAAAAAGCTGGCAGAATGCTTGAAAAAAAGGTGTCATGACTCTGGCAGTTCCAAAGTGACACAAATCACTGTAGCGTGCTGGGGTCTGGCCTATGCCTGTTGAACTGCAATCGATGCCAATATAACCCTAGTGACAGACTGCGGCCACTCTGTGGTGGTTTTACCGTGCTAGGCAGCTGAACACCACAACCGCTCTCTCAGTCCCCCTCCTTAGATGAGGAGGGGAAGAAGTAAAGGAAAGAACAACTCACGGGTTGAGATAAGGATGATTTAATTAAAGGAAAAAAAAGAAATAATTATTAAGGAAAGGTTATTATTAATTAAACAATTTAACTAAACAATTTAACTAAACAACAGTTTAACTAAAGGGGGAAAAAAAAGGAGAGGGGAAAAGGGTGGGGGAAAGGGAAAAAAAAAACAAACAAGTAAAGGCTATGTGGAAGTGCAGAGGAAAGAAATTACTCTCTACTTCCCACAAATGAGCGATGCTTGACCATGTCCTTGAAGCAGGGCCTCAACGCACGTAGCCGGTGTTCGGGAGGACAGACGTTTTCACAACGAGAGCCCACCCCTCCCCTCTTCTTCCTTTTTCCACCTTTTATTGCTGAGTGTGACATCATATGGTATGGAATATCCCTTTGGTTGGTTTAGGTCAGCTGCCCTGGTGATGTTTCTTTTCTCACATTTTTGCCCACCCCTAGGGGGGTTAGAGAGAGTCCTGATGCTGTGCCAGCACTGCTCAGCAGCAGACACAACACTGGTGTGATACCATTGCTGTTGTAGCTACGAGTGCAGAGCACAGCACTGTATGGGCTGCTGCAGGGAAAGTTAACATCCCAGCCAGATCCAGTACAGATGGAGGAAACAGAACAGTAGACAAAACTGTGTAAAAGTAATGGTAAGGGTATAATGGGATAGAAGGAAAGGGCAGTAATTTGTACATCAGAGTGTTTGTTTCAGACTCTCTTCCTTGTGCTTCTCCTACTAGATGCTGCTGGCCCATGGTTATACCCTGACATTGTCTGGGGGTACTGGAGGCCAGAGAGCACACAGGGGTCATGTTAGTGCATTCTTCTCCTGCCTCTGTGACTTCTTGTCTTGTGTTTCTCATGCACTGGCTTTCCAGAATAGGAATCTGGAAAGGCAACAGCACAAATCTTCCTGGCACAGCCTTGTTTTCCCATTTTTTTTCTGTGCTGTAGAACCTTCCCTCAGCCATTGACAAGGCTATGTAAGTCTAAGATTAACATCAAATTATGGGATGTTAAGCAAAGCAATATTTCTGCTATATGTTGTTCTTACGATGGTCCAGAACTGTGAGGAGTTTGTGCCCACCCCCCACCCCCCACCCCTTCAGAGCCCTAGCAATACCCAGTGGGAGGCCCAGCATTTGTAAGACTCTTCCCTGTTCTTGAAAGAATTAGAACCATCCACACTCCAAAACAGCAGTGGTGTAGAGATATATTTGACTCAATATTGGGAAATAAAATAAAATAAAAAAGTTCTGTTTCCTCCAATCCGGGAAAAGTGTCAAGATGCAAAGCAAAAATGCATTTATTCCTGTGTGTTTTCTCTTGTTCTTGGTCGCCCAGCTGTTACATTCACTCTCATTCTATAGCTTTTATTTCCTTTCACAGTTGTGTATAAAGAAACAGCTACCTCCCTCTATTCAAATGTGGACAAATGATATCCCAAAGTATTTGCCTTCTGGCCAGTCCATAATCACTTCCAAGATTCCTGGGCGACTGGGGTTTCCTATTCGAGCCTGCAGAGTAATCAGTGCAACCCACTTGCTCCATGTAGCATCAGTTGCATGATGTGTAGAGGGGACCCTTCCTTTGAACATCCAGCCTAGTACCGGCAGTCGGGGTGCCAGGAGGAGCTGCGCTTCAGTACCGACCACTTCCGAAGCAGATCGTGTTTCTTTTTTGCTAGTTGGTGGAGGCATAGCTGTTATTTTGTTGATCACATCCATTGGGATTTGAAAACATCCATCTTGCCATTTTATTCCTAAAAACTGGATCTGTTTGTAAAGATGGGGCGGAAGATAAGTTCTCTTTAAGTTGGTAGAACTCTTCAAAAAGTTTCTCCACAGCCGAGGCGCACGCCTGTAGGGAAGAGGAGAGACTTTCTTCGTACTGCCGGAGTTGTTTAGCCACTTCATCCCCTGTGGGTTCCTCATGGTCCTTCCAGGCCATTATTGCCAATGAGCTGGCATATGATGAGGGTGCGCTCCGTACAAACTTCCGCCACATGGGTCGTGTACACTGGACTTCATCTGGATCTGTGGATATTTGTGCATCGTTTAGGTCCTTATAAATTATCTCCCGTACGGCTAATTCCCTCAGGTACTGAATTCCCTTCTCCATGGTGGTCCACTTGCCTGGTAGACATACAAGATCTTCCGTGAAGGGATACCTTTCCTTCACAGCTGACAGGAGACGCCTCCAGAGGCTGCGAGATCGTGCTCCATCTCCAATTGCTTTGTCAATGCATGCGTCTCTAGGAAGGGATCCCAGCCGCCTGGCTTCTCTGCCCTCTAATTCCACACAATTGGCTCCGGTGTCCCAGCACCGGAGCAGCCAGGTGACAAGCTGCTCACCTATGCAGCGACCAAAATCTTTTCACACATCTCGTAGCTCACGCTGGTATAGGGTTCAGGTAGTTACTGTTGATTTTTCGACATCCTCATCCTCATCTTCAACCTCCTGCACCTTTGATGGCCCAGCCTCGTCTATACCAAGACCTGGCAGAAGACTGTCTGCGTTCTAAATGACCTGAGTCTCTATACCATTTTTTCACCTTGTCTACAGGGGCAACTTGCACTGCTACAGCTCGTTTCTCTGACCCAGCCACAGGAGTGGGAGAGGCTGCAGGAGCTGGAGCTGCTGCAGAGGCTGGAACTGGAACAGCTGCAGGAGCTGGAACTGGAGCGGCTGCAGGAGCTGGAGCGGCTGCGGGAGCTGGAACTGGAACAGCTTCAAGAGCTGGAACAGCTGCAGGAGCTGGAACTGGAACAGCTGCAGGAGCTGGAGCGGCTGCAGGAGCTGGAACTGGAACAGCTGCAGGAGCTGGAACGGCTGCGGGAGCTGGAACTGGAACAGCTTCAAGAGCTGGAACAGCTGCAGGAGCTGGAACTGGAACAGCTGCAGGAGCTGGAGCGGCTGTGGGAGCTGGAGCGGCTGCAGGGTCTGTCACTAGGTTGATAGTAGCATCAATTGCAGCTCGATAGGCACAAGCCAGACCCCAGCACGCTACAGTGATTTGTGTCACTTTGGAACTGCCAGAGTCATGACACCCTTTTTTCAAGCATTCTGCCAGCTTTTTAGGATTTTGCAGTTGTTCAGGGGTGAATGTCCAAAACACTGGAGGTGACCACTGCTCTAGAAACCTGCCCATATCCTCCCACACTCCCTGCCACTCGCAACTATCCCGCCTCAAGACAGATCTCCGGATGAGATTCCTAAGTAGTTGTTTAACCTTAAACAAAACCTGAAGCGCATTCAGGAGACATAACAACAAGAACATGCTGGTCTGAGTACCCCAAGGATATTCAACATCTCGGAGAACCACCGTAACTAGCTCGGGGGATAAGAGGGTGGTGAAGGAGAAAGGGAGAGTGAACAGGTAGGGAAACATGTCTTCCCCTGTCCCCTTCACAGATTGGCTCCCTAACGAAAACAGGCAATAGGTGTAATTGCTAATAGTTTCCGAGATATGGTTTCCAAAGTATAGAGTCGACGTCAGTGCTGAGTACAAATACCAGGTTAGAGTCGTGACCAGATATTTCATCATTTCATAAGCCATTGTTACACCGCACAGTACCATAACAATCTTAAACCAGGGCCCGGAAAGGATAAACAGTGCAACAGGGAGCACATACAGAAAGTAACGCACCATAAAACTCAATTTGGAATACAGGTACAGCAGACTGGAGATTAAGGCAATCAACATCGTGACTAGCAACTATTAAGCAGGTCCAATATTTATACCAATTTTAGTTTAACACACTCTGGTCAGATTTGTCGATATCTCAACCCTTCGAGCCCCACGTTGGGCGCCAAAAGGACAGTTGTGGTTTAACCCGGCCGGCATCTAAGCCAAACACAGCTCACCCTTCCCCTCCCTCTCTGGGATGGCTGGGATGTGGGAGAGAATCAGAAAGAAATGAAAGCCTGTGGGTTGAGATAGAGATAGTTTATTAAAACAGAAAAGAAAGGAAAATAATAATAATGATCACAGAATCACAGAATCGTCTAGGTTGGAAGAGACCTCCAAGATCACCTAGTCCAACCTCTGACCTAACACTAACACGTCCTCCACTAAACCATATCACTAAGTTCAACATCTAAACGTCTCTTAAAGACCTCCAGGGATGGTGACTCAGCCACTTCCCTGGGCAGCCTATTCCAATGACTAACAACCCTTTCAGTAAAGAAGTTCTTCCTAATATCCAACCTAAACCTCCCCTGGCACAACTTTAGCCCATCCCCCCTCGTCCTGTCACCAGGCACGTGGGAGAATAAACCAATCCCCTATCTCGCTACAGCCTCCTTTAAGGTACCTATAGAGAGCGATAAGGTCGCCCCTGAGCCTCCTCTTCTCCAAGCTGAACAATCCCAGCTCCCTCAGCCGCTCCTCGTAAGACTTGTTCTCCAGACCCCTCACCAGCTTTGTCGCCCTTCTCTGGACTCTCTCGAGCACCTCCATGTCCTTCTTGTAGTGAGGGGCCCAAAAGTGAACACAGTACTCGAGGTGCGGCCTCACCAGAGCTGAGTACAGGGGGACAATCACCTCCCCAGGCCTGCTGGCTACACTGTTTCTTATACAAGCCAGGATGCTGTTGGCCTTCTTGGCCACCTGGGCACACTGCTGGCTCATATTCAGCTGACTATCAACCAGTACTCCCAGGTCCTTCTCTGCCAGGCAGCTTTCTAACCACTCATCTCCCAGCCTGTAGCTCTGCTTGGGGTTGTTGCGCCCCAGGTGCAGGACCTGGCACTTGGCCTTGTTGAACTTCATACAGTTGACCTCAGCCCATCGGTCCAGCCTATCCAGATCCTCCTGCAGAACCTTCCTACCCTCGAGCAGATCGACACACGCACCTAACTTGGTGTCGTCTGCAAACTTACTGAGGGTGCACTCGACCCCCTCATCCAGGTCATCGATAAAGATATTAAAGAGAACTGGCCCTACTACTGAGCCCTGGGGGACTCCACTAGTGACCGGTCTCCAACTGGATTTGACTCCATTCACCACAACTCTTTGGGCCCGGCTATCCAGCCAGTTTTTAACCCAACGAAGCATATGCCAGTCCAAGACAAGAGCAGCCAGTTTCTTGAGGAGAATGTTGTGGGAAACGGTGTCAAAAGCCTTACTGAAGTCAAGGTAGACCACATCCACAGCCTTCCCCTCATCCACTAAGTGCATCACTTTGTCATAGAAGGAGATCAGGTTGGTCAAGCAGGACCTGCCTTTCATAAACGCATGCTGACTGGGCCTGATTGCCTGGTTGCCCTGCAAGTTCCGCGTGATGACACTCAAGATAATCTGCTCCATGAGCTTCCCTGGCACTGAGGTCAAACTAACAGTCCTATAGTTTCCTGGGTCTACCCTCCGGCCTTTCTTGTAGATGGGTGTCATGTTTGCTAGCCGCCAGTCGACTGGGACCTCCCCTGATAGCCAGGACTGCTGATAAATGATGGAAAGCGGCTTGGCCAGCTCTTCCACCAGTTCTCTCAGCACCCTCGGGTGGATCTCATCCGGCCCCATCGACTTTCGTACATCCAAGTGCTGTAGCAGGTCACCAACCATTTCCTCGTGGACTCTGAGGGCCACATTCTGCTCCCCATCCCCTTCCACCAGCTGAGGGTACTGGTGTCCTGGTTCCAGTTAGGACAGAGTTAAGTAGCTCATAATAGCTGGTAGGGTGCTATGTTTTGGATTAGGATGAGAAGAGCCTGAAGTTCAGCCTGGAGAAGAGAAAGCTCCAGGGAGACCTTGTAGCGGCCTTCCAGTACCTAAAGGGGGTACAGGAAAGCTGGGGAGGGACTCTTTGTCAGGGGGTGTAGGGATAGGACAAGCAGTAATGGTTTTTAACTAAAAAAGAAAAAAATCTGTTTAGATTATATATTTGGAAGAAACTCTTTACTCTGAGGGTGGTGAGGCACTGGAACAGGCTGTCCAGAGAAGCTGTGGATGCCCCATCCCTGGAGGTTGGACAAGGACCTGGACAACCTGATCTAGTGGGTGGCATCCCTGCCTATGGCAGGGGATTGGAACTGGGTGATCTTTCAGATCCCTTCCAACCTGAGCCATTCTATATTAATTAAAACAGTTTCATGTGTTTGCATGCTTTAGGATGGCATAATTCAAAGAAATTAGTAAGCTTATGAATAAAGTGCATTTCTCCTTGATATAAGCAGGAAAAATGCAGAAATTAAAATTTCTGTTCTGAGAAACTTTTAACAGTTCCCTTCTTCACTTCAAGTGTCACAAATGATATTGATAAAATGAATACTTCACAGGGTTGGAACTCATGGGAAAGAAAATCTTCACCACTGATGTTAATTTAATTAAAGCAAGTAGTCTGTGGACTGGGAACAAATTAGGTAATAGTAGACGTTGCTCAGAAAAGCAAAAGACGTTGCTCTGACTAGGTAGCCAGAATACTAGCTTGCACTGTGAAAATTCCTGAGGGAATCAGGTTTCCCTGGCTCACAGTTCAAGTTCAGAGCAGTAGACAAGTACCATGAATATTTCTTTTCCAGTATAGTGCATAACCTGTTGCTAAAAAAATCATTAAGTGGTTTGTGGTAGAATTACTTGCCTCTGAGTTCTATTTCCTTCCTCCTACTTTTTTCCCTTTTTTACTAGAATTTATGAGGGATGTGGGAAATGTAAAATACCACCTGTTTATGTTAATACAGTGTGTGGAGCCCATGTTATCTTTGAAAATTATTTATATAATTCTCATAAACTTGCTTTAAGTGTATTCCTTGTTAATAAAATATTTTACCAGGAGTATGGCATAGATTGATAAACTATTGCAAAATAGTTTTTTTCCATTCCCACTTTAATTTTGTATTTTTTATTTCTATATTTGTTTTAATTTCAGGACATTTAACATATGATGAGTTTCTCACAATGGCATATATGTTAAAAATGTACCTATCAGCTGAGCCATCTGTCTTTCAGAACTATCTCTGGTTAAACTGATAGTCAAATACATATTTGTTTATTTTAGCACTGGAAAACCAAGAAAGGATGGGCCTTATTTGTTCCATCAGTGTCTTCTGTGTCATATCTGTTCAGCTCAGTGATTACTGTCAGTAAAGTGGCATTTAAAAGAAGAGCTGAGTTGAAGAGTGAGTAGAAATGCAATTTGCGTTCTGTGCTGCCTCACATATAACAAAGAAAACTGGCAGCTTAACACAAATTCTTTGCTTGACCTTAGCAGTGGAGCAGAAAGAATACAGCTCTTTTTTTCTTACACTGAGACTTCCATCCAAATGAGTGCATCTTAATGGAGAAGCCACTCATACAGGAATATGTGGGGAGGGGAGAGAAACTGGGAAAAATCATATGCATTTGAAGAAAGAAAACTGCATTTGTTCCTGACTGTCTCTTTGAAATGATCATAGACTGCCTTGAACCCTTTTTTCTGCTCTACCCACTCAAATATCTGTGTTAAAAGGGTTAAAGAAGTGAATAGTTAAATGGGATGGAGCAGAGTGAGGGAAAGGCATAAATATTACTCTTGTATTTTCTGTGGATTTTAGAAATATCAAATAGTCTTCTATTCAGCAGATTTTATAACAGGATTTGTAACAGTTTGAAAGACAAAGAACCTCAAGGATGTTTGGAGTTTGATACATTATGGAAAGGAATACCTAACAGGGTAAATGTTCCTGGGTTACAACAAGGTTTCCAAAGTTTATGGCATAAGTCTCTGAGGTAACGAGTTACGGTGGATTGACTCCAGTTAACAGCCAGATGCTCAAACAGCCACTCACTCCCTTCCTATCCTGCAGGACAAGGAGAAAATGAAAGGTGGGAAGACTAGTGGATCAAGATAGCAACAGTTCAATAGATAACACAAAAGCTGTGCACAGGCAAAGAAAAAAAAATATTCATTACTTTCCATCTGCAGATAGATGTTTAGCCACTTCCTGGAAGGTAGGGCGTCAGTGTGCATAAAGGTTACTTGGGAAGACAAATGCCATAACCATGAAGGTCCTTTCTTCCTTCTACTGTTCTTGAGCAATTATTTCTGAGTACAGTGTCAGGTGATGTGGCATATTCCTTTGGTCACTTTGTATCAGCTGTCTCAGCTGTGTTATCTCCCAGTTTCTTGTCTTCCTCTAGCCTACTTGCTGGGGTGGTAGGTAGGGTAGACAAAAGAAAAAGCATTGACACTGTGCCAGTGCTGTTCACTGTTTCACTAGCAAAAAAAAAAAAAATAATGGTGTAATCAACATTCTTTTAGTCACAGATCCAAAACACAGTACCATACGGGGTGCTAGGAAGAAAATGAGCTCCATCCCAGCCAGACCCAATACATCAATTTATAGTCTGAAAAGGATTGAAACAAGATTTAATTGCTCTTTGTGGTTTTCTCCTGGTTTCAGATAGGATAGAGTTAATTTTCCTCCTAGTAGCTGGTAGGGTGGTATGTTCTGGATTAGGATGAGAAGAGCACTGATAACATGCTGATGTTTTAATTGTTGCAGAGCAGTGCTTACACCAAGCCAAGGACTTTTCAGCTTCTCGCTCTGTCCTGCCAGCGGGCAGGCTAGGGGTACAGCAGGAGCTGGGGGGGGACAGACCCAGGACAGCTGACCCAAACTGGCCAAAGGGGTATTCCATACCATCTGACGTCATGCTAAACAATATATAGGGGTGGCTGGCCGGGGTGGGGGGGCCGGCTGCTCGGGGATAGGCTGGGCATCGGTCAGCGGGTGGTGAGCAATTGCATTGTGCATCACTTGTTTTCTTACACATTATTAATGTTAATACTATTACCATTATCACTATTATTATTATTATTGTTATTATTATATTCCTGTCTTAATAAACTGTCTTTATCTCAACTCACCGGCTTCACTTTCCCGTTTCTCTCCCCCATCCCAGAGAGGGAGGGGGGAGGGTGAGCGAACGGCTGTGTGGTGTTTAGCTGCCAGCCGGGTTAAACCACAACAACTGGGTATCCAGAGAACAACTGGTCTTGCTGCTAAAGACTGAGGCAAAGAAGGCATTAAGCACCTCAGCCTTTTCCTCATCTCTTGTCCCTAAGTTTCCCCCCGCATCCAGTAAAGGATGGAGATTCTCCTTAGTACTCCTTTTTGTGTTGATGCATTTGTAAAAACATTTTTTTGTTATCTTTAACGGCAGTAGCCAGATTGAGCTCCAGATGAGCTTTGGCCTTTCTAATTTTGTCCCTGCACAGCCTCGCAACATCCTTATAGTCCTCCTGAGTGGCCCGCCCTCTTTTCCAAAGATTATAAACCCTCTTTTTTTTCCTAAGCTCGAACCACAACTCTCTGTTCAGCCAGGCCGGTCTTCTTCTGTGCCGGCTCGTCTTTGGGCATGTGGGGACGGACCGCTCCTGAGCCGTTAAGATTTCCTTCTTGAGGAGTGCCCAGCCTTCCTGGACTCCTTTGCCCTTCAGAACCTCCTCCCAAGGGACTCTGCCAACCAGTGTCCTGAACAGCTCAAAGTCAGCCCTCCGGAAGTCCAATACAGCGGTTTTACTGGTCCCCTTCCTGACTTCACCAAGAATAGAGAACTGAACCATTTCGTGGTCACTCTGCCCAAGACAGCTCTCGACCACCACATCTCCCACCAGTCCTTCTCTGTTTGTGAACAGAAGGTCTAGCGGGGCACCTCCCCTGGTAGGCTCTCTAACCAGCTGCGTCAGGAAGCTATCTTCCACGCTCTTCAGAAACCTCCTAGACTGCTTCCTTTGGGCTGTGTTGTGCTTCCAGGGTATGTCTGGGAAGTTGAAGTCCCCCATGAGAACAAGCACTGATGATTTCGCGGCTTCTGCCAGCTGCCTGTAGAACTCCTCATCCATCTCCTCATCCTGGTTTGGCGGTCTATAACAGACCCCCACCAGGATGCTTGCCTTGTTGGCCCTCCCGCTGATCCTAACCCATAGGGACTCAACGTTATCATTCCCAGCCTCAAGTTCCTCAACATTTAAACACTCTCTAATATAGAGAGCCACACCACCACCCCTTCTCTGCTGCCTGTCCCTTCTGAAGAGCCTATAGCCAGCCATTGCAGCACTCCAGTCATGAGAGTGGTCCCATCACGTTTCCGTGATGGCAACCAAGTCATAGCCTTCCCACTGCACGATGGCTTCCAGCTCCTCTTGTTTGTTACCCATGGTGCGTGATAATAGTACTACTAATAATAATGTGTACGAAACAAGTGATGCACAATGCAATTGCTCACCACCCGCTGACTGATGCCCAGCCTATCCCCGAGCAGCCAGCCCCCCCACCCTGGCTAGCTGTTGTGGTTTAACCCGGCTGGCAGCTAAACACCACACAGCCGTTCGCTCACCCTCCCCCCTCCTTCTCTGGGATGGGGGAGAGAAACGGGAAAGTGAAGCCGGTGAGTTGAGATAAAGACAGTTTATTAAGACAGGAATATAATAATATAAGGAATATAAGGAATATAATAATAACAATAATAATAATAATAGTGATAATGATAATAGTATTAACAATAATAATGTGTAAGAAAACAAGTGATGCACAATGCAATTGCTCACCACCCGCTGACCGATGCCCAGCCTATTCCCGAGCAGCCGGCCCCCCCACCCCGGCCAGCCACCCCTATATATTGTTTAGCATGACGTCAGATGGTATGGAATACCCCTTTGGCCAGTTTGGGTCAGCTGTCCTGGGTCTGTCCCCTCCCAGCTCCTGCTGCACCCCCAGCCTGCTCGCTGGCAGGACAGAGCGAGAAGCCGAAAAGTCCTTGGCCTGGTGTAAACACTGCTTTGCAACAATTAAAACATCAGCATGTTATCAGCGCTCTTCTCATCCTAATCCAAAACATAGCACCCTACCAGCTACTATGAGCTACTTAACTCTGTCCTAACTGGAACCAGGACAGATATCCACCCCTTATTCCATACCATTTATGTCATGCTCAGGTTACACTCTGTCCAATACATTCTAATTAATCACCATTTTCATCTATGATATATAGCAATCATGGTAGTGATGACATACATTATTATATAATAATTAACATACTACAATTCAACTCATGGGCTATTCTCACCCAGTATCAAATCCCCTTGAGGTACACACCGGACCTCCCCATTCTTTTGCATTACCCACCAAGTGCATCCAGGTCCCTGAGCAAAAGCAATCCCACGAATGGGTTTGCCTTTTCCTGAGGCAGGAGTAGCCCAGACTGTTTTACCCAGCATGTTTCTTACGTGCACTACAGGAACTTTATCCCCTTCTACAGTGCGTAACAGGTTTGATTGGGCAGGTCCAGCTCGGTTGGCAGATCCCCTGGTATTGACTAACCAGGTGGCCTTTGCCAAATGTGTATCCCAATTTTTGAATGTCCCAGCACCCATTGCTTTCAGTGTAGTCTTCAACAGTCCATTGTATCATTCAACTTTTCCAGAGGCTGGTGCATGATAGGGGATGTGATACACCCACTCAATACCATGTTCTTTGGCCCAAGTGTCTATAAGGTTGTTTCGGAAATGAGTCCCGTTGTCTGACTCAATTCTTTCTGGGGTGCCATGTCGACATAAGACTTGCTTTTCAAGGCCCAGGGTAGTGTTCCGGGCGGTGGCATGGGGCACAGGATATGTTTCCAGCCATCCGGTGGTTGCTTCCACCATTGTAAGTACGTGGCGCTTGCCGTTGCGGGTTTGAGGGAGTGTGATGTAATCAATCTGCCAGGCCTCTCCATATTTATATTTCAGCCATCGTCCTCCATACCAAAGAGGCTTTGACCGTTTGGCTTGCTTGATTGCAGCACATGTTTCACAGTCATGAATAACCTGTGCTATAGTGTCCATGGTCAGGTCCACCCCTCGATCACGAGCCCATCTGTATGTTGCATCTCTACCTTGATGGCCTGAGGTGTCACGGGCCCATCGGGCTATAAATAATTCACCTTTATGTTGCCAGTCCAGGTCCACCTGAGCCACTTCAATCTTAGCAGCCTGATCCACCTGCTGGTTGTTTTGATGTTCTTCAGTAGCCCGATTCTTGGGCACATGAGCATCTACATGGCGTACCTTTACAACCAGGTTCTCTACCCGGGCAGCAATATCTTGCCACAATGCCGCAGCCCAGATGGGCTTGCCCCTGCGCTGCCAGTTGTTCTGCTTCCATTGCTGTAACCACCCCCACAGGGCATTTGCTACCATCCATGAATCAGTATAGAGATAGAGAACTGGCCACTTTTCTCGTTCAGCAATATCTAAAGCCAGCTGAATGGCTTTCACTTCTGCAAACTGACTTGATTCACCTTCTCCCTCAGCAGCTTCTGCAACTCGTCGTGTAGGACTCCATACAGCAGCTTTCCATCTCCGATGCTTTCCCACAATACGACAGGACTCGTCAGTGAACAAGGCATATTTCTTCTCATTTTCCGGTAGCTTGTTGTACAGTGGGGCTTCTTCAGCACGGACCACCTCCTCCTCTGGTGATATCCCAAAATATTTGCCTTCTGGCCAGTCCATAATCACCTCCAAGATTCCTGGGCGACTGGGGTTTCCTATTCGAGCTCGCTGAGTAATCAGTGCAACCCACTTGCTCCATGTAGCATCAGTTGCATGATGTGTAGAGGGGACCCTTCCTTTGAACATCCAGCCTAGTACCGGCAGTCGGGGTGCCAGGAGGAGCTGCACTTCAGTACCGACCACTTCCGAAGCAGATCGAACTCCTTCATATGCTGCCAATATCTCCTTTTCAGTTGGAGTATAGCGGGCTTCAGATCCTCTGTATCCCCGACTCCAAAACCCCAGGGGTCGACCTCGAGTTTCCCCAGGTTCTTTCTGCCAGAGGCTCCAGGTGGGACCATTCTCCCCGGCTGCGGTGTAGAGCACATTCTTTACATCTGGTCCTGTTCGGACTGGCCCGAGGGCTACTGCATGAACTATTTCCTGCTTAATTTGTTCAAAGGCTTGTCGTTGCTCAGGGCCCCATTCAAAAGCATTCTTCTTACGGGTTACTTGGTAGAGCGGGTTTACAATCAGACTGTAATTTGGAATATGCATTCTCCAAAACCCCACGACACCTAGGAAAGTTTGTGTTTCTTTTTTGCTAGTTGGTGGAGACATAGCTGTTATCTTGTTGATCACATCCATTGGGATTTGACGGCGTCCATCTTGCCATTTTATTCCTAAAAACTGGATCTCTCGTGCAGGTCCTTTAACTTTATTCTGTTTTATGGCAAAACCGGCCTTCAGAAGGATTTGGACTATTTTCTTCCCTTTCTCGAAAACTTCTTCTGCGGTGTCACCCCACACAATGATGTCATCGATGTACTGCAGGTGTTCAGGAGCTTCCCCCTGCTCCAGCGCAGACTGGATCAGTCCATGGCAAATGGTAGGGCTGTGTTTCCACCCCTGGGGCAGCCGATTCCAAGTATATTGGACTCCCCTCCAAGTGAAAGCAAACTGTGGCCTGCACTGTGCTGCTAGAGGGATGGAGAAAAATGCATTAGCGATATCAATTGTGGCATACCACTTGGCTGCCTTTGATTCCAGTTCATACTGGAGTTCTAGCATGTCCGGCACTGCAGCA